>NW_004443977.1:1181337-1185272 GCF_000243295.1 Trichechus manatus latirostris | reverse complement strand
TACACACTCACATGCATCTACAATATGCTTGATGGCCTTAAGTAGACAGATTAAACGATGTGATGACTCAGAACTCAAGATCATTTGAAATTATACTATGAAGGACTATTTTTCTCTTATTGAAAACAGTGGGTGATTTTACTATAATGTTTTATTTTTAATGCGTTTTTAACTAGTGATGCTGCTACATTACCAGTGACTGCATTCCAGTCCTCTCAAATATCTAAGCTGCAGTGTCATTTTGACGGCCAAGCTGTGGCAGGACCAAGCAATGGAAGATTTAAAAACCCTTGCAGGAGACAGAGGACTTATTGTTGGGTATTAAGCCTACTGCTCCATATGTGAATAGGTTTTAGATATAGAAGTTTGGTAAATATTGGTGGTGAATTGATTTTCTCTTGTGCCAGGAAAGCAAATATAACATTTTAAATTAAATCAAAACCCTGTATTTTCAGAAATGAATGAAGACTTCCATTGTTTGCTTCCTTTTTCAATGACTAAAGTGTGTCACTCATGGCAACTTTATCTGAATGTATCACAGTATTGGAGGAAAGGGTTAAAAAAAGCTAGAAAATTAGAGCATTATAAAGGTCTAGATCCTGTGCTATTCAATGGACTAGCCACTAGCCACTAGTCACCTGTGGTTTTTAAAATTTAATTAATTAAAACTAAATAAATTTTAGAAATCCGTTACCTCAGTCACACTAGTCACATTTAATTCCTCAAGAGTCACAGAGCTAGTAGCTACCTTTTTGTACAGCACTGCTATAAAACATTTCCATCATCACAGAAAGTTCTAGAACAGTACTGTTTTAGATTGGGGGTTGGCAAACTTTTTCTTAAAGGCCAAAGAGTAAATATCTTATGCTTCGTTTGGCGGTATAAGCTCTGTCACAACTCAACTCTGTCATTGTGATATGAAAACAACCACAGACAATTTGTAAAGGAATGGGCATGACTGTATTTCAGTAAAACTTCATTTACAAAAACAGGTAGTCAGACTTCGGGCCATAGTTTGCCAACCCATGTTCTAGACTCTTTAAGAGAATAACTAAGTCTTAGTTTAAAAATCTGGGATTGTTTTTGTTATTAGGTGCTGTTGAGTAAATTCCAACTCATGGCAACCCCTTGTGTTACTGTGTAGAACTGCTTCTTAGAGTTTTCTTGACTGTAATCTTTACCAAAGCAAATTGACAGGCCTTTTCTTCCAAAGTACCACTGAGTGGATTAAAAATCTGGGGTAGGAAGAGCAATATCTTTCAGGTCTCTGTCTTTAAAGTAACCAAAGGGTTAATATCAGAGTGATTCTATTACAGCCCATAAAATCCTATTTCTACATCAGCATCTGGCCAGGGTAATAGTGAGCCTTCTTAGCAATCTGTGCGTGTAAGCCTAGAGCCAGTAACAAGAATAGTTCAGCTACATGTGTCCTTTAAAAAGATGAAAAATAATATTTAACTAATGGCTCCACAGTGCCTGCAGCATGTCTTTTAGATTAGGGAAATGATCTGTTATATTCAAATTGTATAGAATTTGAATTAAAATAATAAATTTGTATTTGAGGGGGAATTTTAGCAAAGAATGATAACATGATCTATAGCTGATTGTGAATAGAGTTTGGAACAATTTTCGATTAAGACGGAGGGATAGTAAGATAGGGTATTTTGCTGAGTAATCTATCTAGATAGCATCTTTTGATCTGAGATCACTAATGGCCTACAAGGAATGCTTTTAACTTGACCAGATGATTCACAAATGGTTTTTTGAGTATTGGTATTAACTCTAACAAGTTGCCATCAGTGCTTTCAGTTTTTCAAGAAAATTTCATTTAGTGAAGTTCAGTTTCAACTGAAATGAACTTACTGACTCCTAAGTCCACAGAGGTATTCCCTGTCTTTTTGGGGTACAGTTCTAAATTCTCTGTCAATGTAATTCTGAACTATAAATCCAGTTCTATCAAAGAATAATGATAAATTTAGGAAGAGAAATCAATAAAGTAATTATGATAATAATAGGCAACACTTTAAAAATATATGCTTAATACACACACACACCTCCAAATAAGTAGAAGTAAAACTGGGGAAATCTGAGTAAGATTGGTGGATTGTATCAATGTCAATATCCTGGCTGTGATATTATACTATAATTTTGAAAAATGTAATCATCGAGGGAAACAGGGCAGAGTCTACAAGAGATCTCTCTGTATTATTTCTTTACAGTTACATATGGATCTACAATTATCTCCATAGAAATTGTAATAGAAAAACATGAACTTAAATTCTAAAGCTGATATAACATAGTGTCATATATATTATCTGAAAAAATAGTAAAGTTTAAATAGATTACCATATTAATAGATCCAAACAAATGTTTCTTTTTCTGGATCATTTATACTAGGAGCCTACTGGAGTCATACATAGATGTGGTTAAAGAACATTATACAATTCAGAGGTTTGTCTCTCCCGTGTAAATTTTTCATGAACGGTGAAGTTATTCCTGGAGAAAACTACCTAGAGGAGGAGCTTAAGAAATTTGTACATCAAGAGGAGGTTGTTCTAAACAATTTGAAAAGCTTGAGATAAATTCACTTAACACAACCCTGATTGAAAATTTGTTTTCTTGAGATTTCATCAATTTAAGTATGTTAATTATATTAGAGATTTCAGGATTTCTCAAGGCCTTATCCCTGCCTCCCAGGCAGGTGAAGGAAATATGAATAAATATGACTGGAAGCTCCAATTACCATACCTGATTAATAACAATATACGACTTGATATTGGAAATACTGCTTTAAAATAATCCCAATAGGAGATGACTAAAGGGTTTTCCAATGATTGTGCAAGTCAGAACAAGGGAGAGTCCAAAGAATAACAACCTGAGTGCTTGGTAAAAGTTGTGAGAATAGAGAAGCATTTGGACTAGATCCTTGATGGAGTTAGGGTTAATTAATAGGGCTGAGATAGAGAAAAGCACCATAATGCTCTTTATTTTTTGCAGAATTCAAGGAGGCATTTCTCCTGTTTGACAGGACAGGTGACAGCAAGATCACTTTAAACCAGGTTGGTGATGTCCTTCGGGCTCTGGGCACAAATCCCACCAATGCAGAGGTCAAGAAGGTTCTGGGAAACCCTAGCAACGAAGGTAACCACATCAGTTTTTCCAAGAAGCATGGAAGTAGGAAAGTGTGTGTGTCTGTGTGTTTATTGAGAAATAAGTTTCACATAATAGGGCTCAATTTGCTTATGATGGTGCTGAGTGTGCCTCTTGGCCACTGAGCGTCTCAGCTCTTCCTCTCGTAAAATAAATTAACTTTCTTTTGAGAATTTACAAGATAAAATGCCATACTAATGAAAGGAAATGATCATCATCATCATCTCTAATGCTCATAATTTAAAGGCTAATGAAATGAAATCCTACTCAAATCAAAATCATTTTTTAGACTTCAAACCTTCATGGACATAAGTACATTTTGACAAAGACGTTAAACGGCTAACACACAATGCACTTTGTAAACAACTCTGAGTAAATCATAATGGCACCCTTCTAGAGAAGACCTACACTTCGATAAAAGCAGTGGAAGTGAAATCACAGTGGTTTTTACCTGACTGAAAACACCTCCTGACTTTGTCTGTGCTCTGTCTTTTGACTTCAGTGGCAATCTTAAAAGAAATTTAGCTATCATAATTAAGAATAGACAGAATGACATCCTAATAGGAGTATTTTCTGTTTCCAAAAAAATTACATAAAAACTTAAACATCTTAAGCCAAAACCTCCTTTCAGCTCCCCATGGTAAATTCTGGGACAAAAAAAAAAAAAAATAAAAAAGCACAAGACCGAAGTGACAAAATTGCAAGAGTCATTTGCTCAATACAGAAATCTTGTCATGAAAATGCTTCTTCTTCTTTTTTTTTTTAATCCCAGTGGCTCATGGCAT
>NW_004443977.1:1176785-1180267 GCF_000243295.1 Trichechus manatus latirostris | reverse complement strand
AGTGGCCATCTAAGATACAGCTATTGGTCTCTTACAGTGCAGAGCAAAGGAGAGTGAAAAAAACCAAAGACTCAAGGGAGCAAACAGTCCAAAGAATTAATGAACTACGTGAATCACAGCCTACATGACACCAAGACCAGAAGAACTAGATGATGCCCTGCTATCGTTACTGTCCGCTCTGACTGGGATCATAACACAGGGTCCCAGAAAGAGCAGGAGAAAAATTGTAGAACAAAAAATCAAATTCACAAAAGAGACCAGACTTACTGGTCTGAGAGTGGAGAAACCCCTGAGACTACGGCCCTAAGACACCCTTCCCAACTAGGGCTGAAGCCATTCCCAGAGACCACCTTTCTGTCAAACCATAGACAGGCCCATAAAATAAAAAATAACACTTGAGAAGAACGTGCTCCTTAGAACAATCAATTATACGAAATCAAAAGGGCAACATTTGCCCAAAAGCAAAGGTAAGAAGGCAGGAAAGGGTAGAAAATCTGGACAAAGGAAACAGGGAACCTAAGATGGAAATGGGGAGAGTGCTGACACATTGTGGGGAATGATACAAATGTCATGGAACACTTTATGTACAAACTATCAAATGGGAAACTAATTTGCTCTGTAACCTTTCACCTAATGCACAGTAAAAGTTTAAAAAAATACTCAATTTGAAGAAAAGCTATCTCTATATCAATCTCCTGGAATTTCTCTAAGACTTTATTTTCTTTGAAGGAAAACTCCCTGTTAAATCATGTAGGAAGTAGCTGAAAGCATGAGATGAAGTGAGATAGCAACAGGCTAAACCTTATTTTTAAATACCATTTTCTAACATATCGAACAAATCAACGAAATTTTTAACAAGTGTTCATTTATTCAGCATTCAAACTCAATCACTTTTAATGTTACTCACCATACTAGATTTCTATTCTGATAACACTAGCAAAAGGGAGTTGTGATTTGAGGGGCATTTGCGTACACCTGTATAGTCTATAATTTCGCTATGAATGAGTTTACTTTGTCAGAAGATGCCAAAGAAAGCCCTATAATCTCCAGGCCTCTAAACTCTAAAAAAGCCAGGAGTTCAAAGAATATTTGACAGAATATTTTACAAACACACTTTCCTCATAAGCTTCTTTTTAAAATTACTTAAAATGTAACTTGAAGTCCCTACAAAATCTCAGGACAAAGGTGAAATATGTAATGAAGTTTAATTAAGTTTTACTGTATTTATATGCTGATAGTTTTGTATATCAGCATATTTTTACATTTCTTCCCTAGAATTTATGGAAAATATTGACAATACTAATAAAATATCAGCTAGCAAGTATTAAGCATTTAGTATGACCCAGGTATTGTAATAAGCTTTACATGTATTACCTCACTTCATTTTTCACAATAACACTATGAAGTATCTCTATTTTACGTATGAAGAAATTGAGGCACAAAGGAGTTAAGAAACTTGCCCAAGGTCACATCATAGTAAATGGTGGATCTGGAATAAAAGTTCAGGAACTGAAACTCTAGAGCCCATGTATTATCTATTACCATCTTTTTGTCATCTTAGCAATTTAACAACTGAAATTAAAGCTGTATGAAGAATTTTCAGATCATCTAAAACACATTTTCAAGTTTAAATTGTGACTCAGAGATAGTATTTTATGGTAGTGGTTAACTCTCCAAATTGTGGTTTCTTCCAGAGATGAATGCCAAGAAAATTGAGTTTGAACAATTTCTGCCCATGATGCAATCTATTTCCAACAACAAGGACCAGGGCACCTATGAAGACTTTGTTGAGGGTCTGCGTGTTTTTGACAAGGAAGGCAATGGCACAGTCATGGGTGCTGAACTCCGCCATGTTTTAGCCACACTGGGTAAAGAGAATAATTTAAGTTAATAAAGCACAGAACGTACTGAAAGAGCGTAACTTAAGAGAAACATGTTATAATCAAAATGGGTAGGGGAAAGACTACAAAAGAAAAATGAAGAAAAGAATAGTCAAAAGGTAATGAGCATTTCAATTAGCCTCAGTGACAATGAGTTTGGTCTTCAAAAATGGGAACTTAAAATACTGGTAGTGAAAAAATAAAGCAAAACAATTAAGTTTTTAAAGCATATATTTTGGATAATCAGGGATAACGTGCATTTAACTCACGTATTTAAAAACAATTTATTGACAAACTATTAAGTGCCAGAAGAATAGAAAGGGCACGTTTCCTAACCTCCAAGAGCTTAGTCTCTACATGTGTTGAAGGGGCCCATGACGATCACTTATGGTGGAATTTTAAAAGTATCCTCTGGTCTTCTTTCTGAACAAAATGTTTTGTTTCATCAGGTGAAAAGATGAAAGAGGAGGAAGTGGACGCCCTGATGGCAGGTCAAGAAGACTCCAATGGCTGCATCAACTATGAAGGTACAGTCTCATGTGCTCTGGTGGTTATAGCAACTCTTAACAGTTTGTGTTAATGATGGAAATTTTGAGTTTAAGATAATTTCTTTTCCTTTTCCTCCCTTATTAAACATACATATGTTATTCATTATCAATCAGTTGCATGATTACTCTCAAAAGGTTACCTCTGAGGCTATATGCAAGATTTATTCCAGTGTGCTTGAGCACTGACTGTGCATTGTTTTACACCTTGAAGTGTGTTTTCACATGTATTCTCCTGTTAGATCTTCACAATGTCCCTGCGAGAAAACAGGACTTGTGTAAGAATCAAATGTAATAGACTATTAAGGCTGGGAGAGATCTCAAAGTCTTTTATTAATACCAAGCAATTATGAAAATGAGGAAACAGAGGGTCAAAGAGGTTAAGTTACTTAGTGAAGGTCAAATCATTAATGGCAGAGCTGGTGCTAAAATTTAGTTCTTCTTTTTGCCTAGTGTTCTTGCTTAAATGAAAGTCATCTTAGAGTGACCAATTATCTATTTCTTGCTACCAATTTATACCAGCTTCACCTCAAGCGCCTGAAAAGCAATGCACTGCACAAAATAAAGATGCAAAATAAAATTTGAAAATGTAAAACTTTTCAATAAAATTGGAAGTCATCTATCCCCAAAGAAGACTAATCTAGTCACATTTCAATAAAGCTATGTTGATAGCCATCATATAATATCAACTGATAAAATCCCACAACTTAGAAAAGGAAGGGAAGTGAAGAGAAAAGAAGGGAAAAGAAGACTACTCAGCCAAGAATATCTTCGCTGACAATCTTAATTAAACTTCACTTTTTTTCTGAAAATATTTTTTTGCATTCTGTTATTACCATAAAAACATTACGAAAAAAGAAGAAACATTCAATAAATATTGTTTGAACAAGTGGATAATCAGCTAAAAAATATAGTCATAATTGAATCTTACACCAGGACAGGTGGGCCAGAAATTAAATGTAAAAGAATAAAAAGCATAAAACCCATGGAAGAATTATTTTGTAACTTTGGAGCTGTAAAATTTTCTAACTCTAACACAAAACCCAGAAGGCATTTT
>NW_004443977.1:1168318-1176685 GCF_000243295.1 Trichechus manatus latirostris | reverse complement strand
TATATCACAAAGAAAGAAAAATTTCCCCAATTTTTTTTACAAAAAGAGCTACTACAAATTAATAAGAGACTACAACCCAATAGAAAAATTAGCAATTACATGAACAGACAATTCACAGACAAAAAATAAAAATGAATATGATATTAAAAGATGATAAGCTTCATACTAAATTTTAATAATAAAAGAAATGCAAGTTAAAACTACCCTGTCATTTTTCAATTAGCTAATTGGCAAAGATCAAAAGTTTGACCACATTTTGTGGGTTGAATGCATTCCTAATGAGAATATAAAATTGTTAAACCCTTACTGAGAGTGATATGGTCATAACTATCAATTCTAGTAAATCTACTTTGAGAAGGTAACCTTGAGATAGTACTTGCCCATGTATGAAATGGCCAGATGACACTGTTATTCATTATTGCATTACTCATAATAGCAAATATATAAACAACTTAAAGTCCATCAGTGTATGATGTGTTAAATTATGGTAAAGTCAACTCATAGTGAACCTATAGGACAGAGTAGAACCACCCCATAGGGTTTCCAAGGAGCAGCTGGTGGATTCGAACTGCTGACCTTTTAGTTAGCAGCCAAGCTCCTAACTACTGGGTCACCAGGGCTCCAAAAGGCAATTAATTCGGTATTAATAGTGAGCTACGCTGAGGTTAAGAAAATAAATTTGGGTGTTACAGCTAAGAATAATTAGGACTGAGCTGACTTGCTAAATCTTTTATTAAATTTGACTACTTTCTAACTCTAAACTGTCTCTATTTCGCCTACAGCTTTTGTCAAGCACATCATGTCCATCTAAACGGAGCTCTCGAGGTATATACCTGTTCCCTCTTTAATGTATAAGACTTTCTTAATATTGGTTTTTTTTTTTTAACAGCTTACTTTCTATGCTGTAGATATAATTCATATTGGACCTTAATTAAAAGTTATTTATATTAACAGATAACATTAAGTACTTGAGATAAGTTCTTTAGAAATAAAGTATCTTGGTATAAGTGTATAAGCCAAAAAATTTACCAGGTTTTTGCATTCATCCATAAATCCTATCTTTGACTGCAATTATTCAGTGGAGACTCAGCAAGCCAGAAGCTAGTTAATTAATTTAGCTGGAAAATAACGCTAATAAGAGCATAAGCCTAAGTTCTTTGAATAACTAAGGTAGTGTTTAACATTTGCTGCTATACTGTAACAACCCAAAGGTAAACCCAGCCAGGTTCTTACAGCTAGGAAATAACTCATAAGTGCTGGTTCATCTTGTGTTTTTCCTTCTTTTGCACTTCACTTTATTTTCCCCCCAGTTTTCTTTCTCAAAAGATGCAATCAACATCTAACTCATTTTCCCTTTTCCGTTATAGAGCAAGCATTGTTTATGAAGACTGGCTGGAACCTGATTTTATTACACCCATGACTAAGTGTCCAGATCTGTTTGCCATTATTCAGAAAAACAAAACAATCTATTCTGTTCTAGACTGAAGGACTTCCTGAATTTTTTCTATCTTAAGATTCTCTCTGAATTGTATTCACACAACATGAACCAAGTGTCTGCTGCTCTACACAAGAAGGATAAAACATTGATAATCTCAAATCTAAGCACCACTCTTTATCGACCATGGGTCAATGAACATCCTTTTAAAAGTCAATAAATAATTTTGGTCAGTCTGGAATGTTCAAGTCATAGTGTGTTTTTATCTTGCTTAATGAAAATAATTTTTAAAACCTCAATTCTTTTGTTAAATGTACAGATTTACTGAAGAATTTTAAACTTTCAAAAGAAATCATTGCAATCTATACTGCAATAACAAACTGAGTTAAAAAGATAACCCTATATCATTGAAAACACGAGGTGAATCACTGAGGAAATTCAGATGGGGTCAGAAGGTTTCTTCAGTTTTGTATAAACCATTGTGTTTGTAGCTTGAAGTATTTCACTAGTGACAATCCGGCCTATTAGAAGATTCTAGTAAGCCCTTGATTTTTCTCAGCCAATGTCTTCAAGGATAAAATTTAAAGTGACCTTTCAGCTGTCACTTAAAAAAAAAAAAAAAAAAAACCCTCCCTGGGGATTAGATTGCTGCTCAGGAACCCAAGATCTTGTTTTTTAATATTTCCTCTCCTGCTATGATTTCCCTATTTTGCATATCCAGGTCCCAACACCTCGGTTCAGTCTTTTAATACATGTACTGCATGGTAGGACTAACTGACAGAAAAGTTCATAATGTAGCTTACTTTATCATCTTAGAATGCTTTCACATATCACTTTTTCTTTAGAACAGAAGCAGAAGTTGAAATTTAATAGTTGAATATTTAGAAGAGCTGACAAGATCTGTTAGGCATAAAGTCGTCATGAGTTGGAGCCCACTGTATGGCAGCTAACAACAATAACCAAAGAACCAAGACTGTTATGGAGTTTATTCCAACTCGTGGCGACTTCATGTGTTACATAACAGAACTGCTCCATAGGGTTTTCTTGGCTATAATCTTTAGGGAAGCATGTCACCAGGCCTGTCCTTCCATGGAGCTGCTGGCTGGGTTCGAACCTCCAACCTTTAAGTTAGTAGTTGAGTGCAAACTGTTTATGCCACCAAGGGACCTGCAACAAGAACAAACTCCCCAAAAAATGATCTCTGTAATATATGGGATAATAAAATCTCTGAGAAGTGTGTGCCTGCCTGTATGTTTTTAGAAGCTGAAGCAACTTTTTCCTGACATTGGAGCTTTGGGTCCACTTGCTCCTTCTACCTTTAGCAAAGGTCACTCAGATTCCAGTAGACAACATCTTCAACTTTGATCTATGCTTTTGTACCTAAGATGATGCTTGGAACATGACAATCACTCTTTTAAGGAAAATTGCATTATACCCTCATGATTTTTAAGGCCAAGTTTGCCTAAGAACAGAAATTGGGAATTTCACACAGTACTGTTCAATAGAACTTTCTGGGATATTGGAAATCTATACCTGCATTGTCCAATATGGTAGCTATTAGCCACATGTGGCTACTAAGTACATGAAATATGACCAGTGCAACTGAAGAATTGGATTTTTTATTGGATTTAATTTTAATTAATTTAAAATTGAATTTAAATAACCGCATGTGGCTGATAACTACCATATTAGACAATACAGCTCTGGTATGTATTTATATTTGGTTGTTACATTAGCGTCTTGGTTATCTTGTGCTGCTACAACAGAAATACCACAAATGGATGACTTCAACAAAGAGAAATTTATTCTCTCACAGTCTAGGAGGCTAGAAGTCTGAATTCAGGGTGCCAGCTCCAGCTCGGCTCTGGAGGAAGGTCCTTGTCATCAGTCTTCCCTGGTCGAAGAGCTCCTCAGCGCAGGGACCCCAGATCCAAAGGACACGCTATTCTCCTGGCTCTTGTTTCTTGGTGGTATGAGGTACCCCTGTCTCTCTGCTTGCTTCTCTCTTTTACATCTCAAAAGAGATTGACTTAAAACACAACCTAATCTTGTAGACTGAGTCCTGCCTCACTGACATAACGGCCTCTCATTCTGCCTCATTAACATCATAGAGGTAGGATTTACAAAACACAGGAAAAATCACATCAGATGACAAAATGGTGGGCAATCACACAGTACTGGGAATCACGGCCTATCCAAGTTGACATATATTTTGGGGAGACACAATTCAATCCATGACAACCAGGCAATAAAAAATGTTCTTAAACATTACAAATGTCATCATGTAGACAAGTTGAAAAATAGTCTAATCATAAAAGGCTTGTTTTTGTTTTTCAATTAGAGGGACTAAATTACTGGGCTGAGGGCTGTGGGGACCATAATCTTAGGAAGCATCTAGCTTAACTGGCATAACATAGTTTATAAAGAAAATGTTCCACATTCCACTTTGATGAGTGGCATCGGGGGTCTTAAAAGCTTGTGAGCAACCATCTAAGATACTCCACTGGTGTCACCCAGTCGGGAGCAAGGGAGAATGAAGAAAACCAAAGACACAAGGGAAAGATTAGTCCAAAGGACTGATGGACCACAATTACCAAGCCTCCACAAGACTGAGTCCAGCACAACTAGATGATGCCCAACTACCACCACTGACTGCTCTGACAGGGATCACAACAGAGGGTCTCAGACAGAGCTGGAGAAAAACGTGGAACAAAATTTTAACTCACAAAAAAAAAAAAAGAACAAATTTACTGGTTTGACAGATACTGGAAAAACTCTGAGAGTATGTGTGGCCCCTGGCCACCCTTACAGCTCACTAATGAAGTCACTCCTGAGGTTCACTCTTCAGCCAAAGATTAGACAGGCCCATAAAGCAAAATGAGACCAAATGCGCACACCAGTCCAGGGGCAAGGACAAGAAGGCAGGAGGGGACAGGAAAGTTGGTAATGGGGAACCCAAGGTTGAGAAAGGGAGAGTGTTGACATGTCATGGGATTGGCAACCAATGTCACAAAACAATACGTGTATTAATTGTTTAATGGGAAACTAGTTTGCTCTGTAAACTTCATCTAAAGTACAATAAAAAAAATTTTTTTTAATTTTTTTCAGTTAGAAAAGTGTGTATCTACAAGGTACAAAATTTTTAGTCTCAGGTTTTATAGTTAATGCTTTTCCCATAAGACCTTATAAAACTTCTTTAACCACCAGTGGGATAACATCTACTAGACTGCCATGCGATCTAACCTTATTAAATTACCACATGTGAAATGTCCATAACTCAAGTAGTAGCAGGTGCAAAAGAGAGTAGAGGGCGGAAAAGTGACAGTAATTTTTAACTACACCAGCTGGCAAAACCAACAGGTGCCTAATTCCTCAGTCTTTAAAAATAACTTTTGAGAAGACTATGCTGCATAAGCAAATGTTTTCAAATTTGTTTTTGAACTATCTTCAAGTTACTTTTCTGACATAATGTAACATAATATGTTAATTTTTTGTCTCAAAATTACGTTCGGAAATTAAACAGCACATAGGAACCTAATCAATTTTCTCCTTTGGGGTTCGAATAAGCAATTATCATTTAATGGGGAAAATAAATTTTATTTTTAGACTTGATGATAATATTTCTCAGGAAACATTATATCATTGAGAACTCTTAATATATCTTTCTCTAATTCCATTTACATGTCTCATTCCATGGTGGCAAATAGAACATGAAACTTAATAGAATGAAGAAAGAATATTTTCCTTTAATTTCTAAGCCTAGAAAAAGTCATGAATCCATAGATCTATTCAGCAAACAAAGTCCATATATCCCGAAAGAAAAGAGATTAAACAGCAAGTGTCTGGATAATTCAGACTAAAGAATTATGCTCTCTTAAATTTTCAAGATAACCAAAGCTAAGAAAGAGCAAAAAGATGAGATAATACAGGCAGTTATCTCAATTTTACATAAAATTTATAAAATTATCTCAATTTTATAGTATCTTTGCCTTTTCCAGCTTCTAGAGACTGCCTCCATTGCTTGCCTCATATCCCTCTTCCTCCATCTCCAAAGCCAGCAACATGGAATCTCTCTGTGCCTTTCTTCCACAGACACTTCTCCCTCTGACTTGACTTATCTTTTGCCTCCTTCTTTGACTTTTAAGACCTTTGTGATTATGTTGGGCACAGTGGTTAAGCACTCAGTTGCTAACTGAAAGGTCGGAGGTTCAAACACACCAGCCGCTCTGTGGGAGAAAGATGTGGCAATTTGCTTTTGTAAAGATTATAGCCTTGGAAAACCTATGGGATACTTCTACCTTGTCCTATAGGATTACTATGAGTTGGAATCAACTCAATGTCAACGGGTTACTCAGATAGTCCGGGATAATCTCTCTATTTTAAGGTCAGTTTATTAGCAACCTTAATTCCATCTACAACCTTAATTCCCCTTTGCCATGTAACATAGTAATTTCACAGGGATTAGGCCATGAACAACTTTGGGGAGGCCATTATTTTGTCTACCACACTTACATTGCAAATTCAGTCCAATGCTGTCAACACTCAGATCTGTGTCTTTTCCAAGACCCCTCTTCTGAGCACCAGATTCAACCATCCCACCATCTACAAGACATATCCCTGGACATCTGCAAGCATCTCAGTTACCACACATTCAAAATCAAAGTAATTTCCTTCTCCAAAAACATTCTCTTCCTCTTGAATTCTTTATCTACATCTACTTTGTGGTTCAATTCAGAAACTTGGAAATAATATTCAATATCCACCTTGCCCTCTTTCCACATTGATTCAATTATCAAGATCTCATAATTCTGCCCTGTAGTTTTTCCTCTCCATTTTCACTGTTACTTGATTAGACCTCCATCATCTTGCCCTTGGACTATGGAAATATTCCTATAAACTGGTCTTTCGCCTTCAATAGATACAATTTTATCTTTCTAAACATCAAAACTGTTTACACCATACTTCTGTTTAAAATCTTTAATAACTTTCTAATGCCCAGAGGATAAAATCCAAAGGTCATTATGACCCATAGGTCTTGTAGGAGCTTTTTCAGCTTTCTCGCCTTTTATTTATTCTTAATTACACTTCTGCCCAGCCATACAGAATGGTGTGGTGAGCAAGAAGACAGACCTGAGCTAAAGCCACTCTGTCACATCCTGGATGGGTAACCTTGATTATATCATAGCTAAAATAGAATACTTATGAAGTCTTGTGAGGATTACATGAGACAACATAGGTAAACTACCTGGAATATTTTAAGGGCTAAATAAATGAAATGGTAGTTATTATTATCATCACCTCTTGAAATTGTCATGAAAGTTCATATTGATAAAAATGATTTTATATCTTTCAAAACTGCCTAGGTATCATCTACTTTCATTGGCCTTTCATCACTTTCTCTACCCACAAACACCCACTAATGTGTGTCTATAGCAACTTGTACTTGTTATCATATTTATTATAATATGAATAATTATTTACTTGTACCAGAATATTATTATATTTCTGGCATCTAGAACAATGCTTGACAAATGATTGGCACTAAATATTTTTGAAAGAATGAATGGATGGATGAATGAAATTATTCCTTATTTCTTCCATTCCCTTCTTCTTGAAGGTAAGAAACATGTCCTGTTGATATTTGTATCCCTAATGTGTAGCAGAGTAATGAAACCTAGTAGGTATTCAACAAAAGTTTAGTAAATATGTTAATAAATTAATGAACACAAGAATGTATTGATAAATGGAAATTCCTGGTATTGCAGGTAAGGCAACCCTGAAATGCATAACCACTTCCAGAGCTGGATGGCAAATGGATGCAAACTCTCTCAATTAGTAGTATTTGTCTGAAACATTATTTTGACCAGGACTTTTGACTTGTGGCTATGCCCAAGTTCAGTAGGAAAGAGTGTTGTAATTGACTAGTGATGCCTGTCATAAGAATGGGAAGGAGAAGAGGTGGCCATGAATTTGTTGCCCCTGAGAGTCTGTCATGGAGACAACATTGATTGAACTGCTCCATATTTTAAAAATTATTCATTTGAGCCCTGCTTTATCTAGGCACATCAGTGAACAAAACTGGAAAAAAGAAAAAAAAGCGGCCCTCATGGATTTACGTTCTATAGGCAGGAAACAGATAATTAACAGAATAAATAATTAAATGATATAAGAAGTTAGAAAGTGATAATGCTATGGAGAAATATGTAGTAGGAGAGGGGAAGGGGAGTGCCAAAGTAAGGGGAGGGGAGGGTGAGAGACAGAAAGGACAGGGAAGGCCTCATCTAAGAAAAAATTTAAGTAGATTAACCCAGTTATTTCCTATGTTGCTAATTCCAAAAACTGTTTCTTCTCTACAGATAAATAATCCAAATCATTGATTTGTTTCTCCTAGCGAATATATAAGTTCATATTTTATCTGTCGGTTTCTTTAAGCAGTATATGTAGCCTATGAACATCACATAGAAGATAAAATCTACCAATATTTAATCCAGTAAAATTAGTGCATCTTTGCAGTTGATTTGTCTCAATATTTCCGTTCTAGTTCCATTCATTTTAGCAACTAGAATGCAATAAAACTTATGCTACAGAATACACACACTAACAAAGGTTGAGAAAGATACCAAGGTGTCAGTGATGGTTATCTACAGGCGGGTAAAATTATGAGATTTTTGTTTCGTTTGTTTTCTTTATTTAATGCAGGCATTCATGACTTTTCTGTAATGAAGGTATATTGCTTTTGTAACTAGGAATTTGAAATAAAAGTTACTTTTAATTTTTAAAGCATGTAATAGTAGTAAAACTAATGTCAAAGGAAGACTCAGGAAAATACATTTTTAAAAGAGAAGTGGTTTACTTACCAAAAAAAGATTGTGAAGAAGTCTAGGTTTTAGAAGGACTGACCGTCCAAATGAAAAAATCATATCAGTATTTAA
>NW_004443977.1:1156991-1158123 GCF_000243295.1 Trichechus manatus latirostris | reverse complement strand
GACATTTGCATAGTTCTGGACTGAACTTTGAGTCCCGACAGTAAATGGATATTTTAATTACTAAAATAAGATTATTCTTTTGTTTGAAAGTAACGAGTGTTTTTTTTTGTTTGTTTTTTGTTTTTTAAATTGTATACAAGTGACTGGAAAATCCATCAGAAATAATGGAGGATTTCTAGGGTGAAGATATTCAACAGAGATTATAAAGGAGAGTGGTGAGACCAAAGAGAGCTGTTTTTCTGCTTGTACTGCATCAAGTCCAGCCCATTCAAAAACACAGTTATGTTTGGAATACAACTCCTTGCTGTCATGTCCCTTCCACATAGAAATGTGATGATGGCTGTGCAGCTCTACTACTGCCTTAGTGCTGTGTCATGACATCTCTCTGCAAAATTAATTACTAAATCAAATAGCAAAAGAACTTTTTCCAAGTGATTTTCTCACCTCCCAAAAGTCATTTTCCTCTTCATTGAATTTGACCAGTCAGTTAAATTGTAAAATCTATTATCTGTGCATCACTTACATAAAGTCCATCCCCCTCCCTCCATCACCTCCTTGTCAATTTGCACCTGTTCAGCTAGCTTGCTTTTATGAAAGTTATTTATGGGGTGTGGAGGAATATTCCTTTTTATATTAAGACTTTATTATATGATGATTTGGATATAGCTGGTACAAAAGTACAAAAGCTTATCAAATTTCTTTCCCAGGAGAAAAGCATAACATCCCTGTATGCATGACACCAGGTCACATTTTTTTCCCCTAAAATCTTTTTAATGTTTGATCTCAAACAAAATATTAAGTGGTGTATGCCTCACGTTCTATTTGTGTAACCCAAGTTTCTCTGGGCTTCACCAGATTGTGGGAACAGATGGACTGACAATAACAGTAAAAAGCCAAATTTCACTAATGCCCCCCACAACCTTGTTAAGACAAGACCTTCAGGCTCCTACTTAGGGTGCTCCCCTCACCCTGTCTCCAGTAAGTGATTTTGAGAGCCTCCAGGGAAGTATCACAAGTGCTTGTATACATCCTTCCTGAGTAACTGCTGGTTACTGAGCACCCGGTACGAACCAGCATGTGCCTCAGCTTGGTGCCACCTGCCATGTATCGCCAAATCTGTTAGGCACTTACC
>NW_004443977.1:1152405-1155387 GCF_000243295.1 Trichechus manatus latirostris | reverse complement strand
AACAAATTATGAATAACATTGGGAAGAATGGAAATTCCAGAACACTTAATTGTGCTCATGAGGAACCTGTACCAAGAGACAGTTGTTCAAACAGAACAAGGAGATACTGTGTGGTTTAAAGTCAAGAAAGGTGTGCCCCAGGGTTGCATCCTTTCATCATACTTATTCAATCTGTATACTGAGCAAAAATAATCCAAGAAACTGGACTATATGAAGAGGAATGCAGCATCAGGATTGGAGGAAGTCTCATTAACAACCTGCATTATGCAGATGACACAACCTTGCTTGCTGAAAGTGAAGAGGACTTGAAGCCCTTACTGATAAAGATCGAAGACCACGGCCTTCGGTGTGGATTACACCTCAACATAAAGAAAACAAAAATCCTCATAACTAGACCAATAAGCAACATCGTGATAAACGGAGGAAAGATTAAAGTCATCAAGTGTTTCACTTGACTTGGATCCGCAATCAACACCCATGGAAGCAGCAGTCAAGAAACGAAAAGACGCACTGCACTGGACAAATCTGTTGCAAAAGACCTCTTTAAAATGTAAAAGCAAAGATGTCACTTTGAGGACTAAGGTGCACCTGACCCAAGCCATGGTATTTTCAATCACCTCATATGCATGTGAAAGCCAGACAATGAATAAGGAAGACGGAAGAAGAATGAATGCCCTTGAATTATGATGTTGGCAAAGAATGTTGAATATAACACGGACCGCCAGAATGAACAAACGTGTCTTGGAAAAAGTACGGCCAGACTGCTCCTTAGCAGTGAAGATGGCAAGATTTTGTCTCATGTACTTTGGACATGTTACCAGGAGGGACTACTCACTGGAGACGGACATCGTGCTTGGTAAAGTAGAGGGACAGCAAAAAAGAGGAAGGCCCTGGACGAGATGGAGTGACACGGTAGCTGCAGCAATGGGCTCAAGCATAACAACAATTCTGAGGATGGCGCAAGATCAGGCAGTGTTTCGTTCTGTTGTACGTGGGGTCACTATGAGTCAGACAGCACCTAACAGTAACAACAACATCCATGGGTTCCTGAAAAACATTTTATAATAAAAAAACTCTTCATATAATAACTCTTACTGAAATTAGATATTTTAAAAATACAAACGCAAAATTTGTTTCTCCCCTCTGTTGTAGTACATTTTCAATCTTGCTACCAGTTAATTTTCAAGGTATAATTATTCTTTTCATTTAATAATTGTTATACAACTTGCTAATATCAGCAGTAATTTATGCATACAACTCAGCTCCCACCCTCATGATGTCTATGGAAGGAACACTAAAGTGGGAATGTGGAGCCTGGATCCATTTCTAACCAGCTATATGGATTTAAGCAGGACCTATCTCTTCACATCTTCCCTTCTGAATCCTATGATTGTGAGAATTTATATACACAGAAACAAAACAAATACCGGAACATAGTCTAGCCAACAGATAGAGCAAAACATTGCTTTAAGAAACCCTGGTTCTTCCCCAGGTCCTGCTGTAGATATCCACTTTTCCATTTCTCCTGGAGGTGGTTAGTGAAACTAACCAGTACCACTTGCCATTGGAGTTGATTCCGACTCATGGTGAGCCCATGTTTGTCAGAGTAGAACTGTGCTCCATAGAGTTTTCAATGGCTGATTTTTCTGAAGTAGATAGCAATGTATTTCTTCTGAGGCAACTCTGGGTGGACTCAAACCCTTTAGCACCTGGGCGTATTAATTGTTTGCACCACCCAGGGACTCCTTAGTGAAACTAAAGAGGCAGAAAGTGTTCTAGAAGCAAGGCACTGGTAGTTGGAAGAGTGATGAGCAGAGGCAGGCAGTTCTGAGAAACAAGAAATGAAGTCAAGTGTGTATTAGATGTGGTAACAAATTACAGCGGAATCACAGCCAGGCTAAGTGACAGAGTACTCCTCTTTTCTTCCTAAGGACATTTAAAAATCTTTGTTTTATTTGTCTATTCATGTATGAAAGTAATTCCTTCTGCTATATGTACATAAATCTCTTTGTATTCCTTAAATATTAGCTGTGAACTTCCTGAGAGTCAAGGCAAAAATGGAAACAATGGATTTCATCACCATCACTGTCTACTATAAGGAAGTATTAACAATTCTGCATAGACATGTATATTTTTTGAAACTCACTTCCAAGGGAATTTATGTCAAGAATGTAGCAAAACAGCTAGATAACGATGAGTTGTTAAGACAAAAATGCAGGACATATTAAAAGTAATTTCCTAGTCTGTTAAATGTCAGAAGGTCAATTGGAGTACGAGTCAATTGTTTGTATGAAAATAGAAAAGACTTCTTTAAGAGTAATTTGAAGATTTCATATTATTCTTCCCCACAATTTACTCTTGTGTTTCTAAATTGTGCATTCATTGATTTCTGTGATGTTTTTGTTTGTTTTTGGGTTTTGGGGGAGATTTAGCAGAATTTTTTAAAAAAAATTTTTATTTTTATTGATTCACATAAAGTTGCAAATAACTATAAAGGGAAATCCCATGAACCCTTCATCCTGCCACTTCCAGTTTTGGCATCTTGCATAACTACAGTACAATAACAAAATCAGGAAATTGACATTGGTACAATTCACAGAACTTATTTGGATTTCCAAAACCAAGCTATGACCGCTAACCAAAAAGTCAGCAGTTCGAATCCACCAGGCCCTCCTTGGAAACTCTATGGGGCAGTTCTACTCTGTCCTATAAGGTCACTATGAGTCAGGATCAACTCCACAGCAATAGGTATTTAGATTTCACCAGCCACACACGCATTCATTTCCGTGTGTGTGTTTCTGTGCAATTTTATCACATGTATAGCTTCATGTAATTACCACTACAATCAATATACAGGATGATTTTCTCACCACAGGGTTCCCTCATGTACCCTTTTATAGCCTCACAAATGTTGTTGTTAGGTGCCATCTAGTCGGTTCAAACTCATAGCGACCTTATGTACAACAGGACGAAACATTGCCC
>NW_004443977.1:1144931-1151249 GCF_000243295.1 Trichechus manatus latirostris | reverse complement strand
GTGTACAATTTAGTGAGACCAATTACATCAATCATGTTGTGCAGCCATCACCAATATCTACTGCAAAATTTTCCATCATCATAAACAGAAACTCAATGCTTTCTGAATAATGATCCCCTCTTCTGTCCTCCCTCCCACACCTGGTAACCACTCTTAAACTCTGATCTCTATACATTTGCCTATTCTAGGTATTTCATATTAGTCATATCATACAATATTTGCCTTTTTGTGATTGACTTATTTTGCTCAGCATAATGTTTTCAAGGTTCCTCTATGTTGTGACATGTATCAGGACTTCATGAACAGATGAATGGATAAACAAAATGTGGTATACACATACAATGGGGTATTACTCTGCCATAAAGAGAAATGAAGTCCTGACACATGTCAAACTGTGTTTTTAAAATCCAAATTAAGTCATTTTTCTTCTGATGTTTCATTTGAAATTCAGTCCATGTAATCTAAATGTTCATCCTCATTTTGTGAAAAAAGAAAAGAAAAGAAAAACTGATTTACTGTTAGGTAAGGCAACTGTGTATTACTAGGGTACCCACTAAGGAGCCCCAGTGGCACAATGGCTAAGCACTTGGCTGCTAACTGAAAGGTTGGTGGTTCGAACCTACTAGCCACTCCACAGGACAAAAGACCTGGTGATCTGCTCCTGTAATGACTACAGCCTTGGAAACCCTATGAGGCAATTCTATTCTGTCATATGGGCTCACATTAGTCAGAATTGATTCGATGGCATGCAACAACAGGTTACCTACTATTCCTGTCTTATGTTAAGCTGATACTGTTCCTTTAATCAGATAATTATACTGAGAACATCTGACCAGTTACCAAAAAAAAAAAACTCTTGTTCTTACATCAGCTTTCTAGATTAATTGGTTCAATATGTCTTAGATTACACTTCATTAGAGCATTCAACTGAAATTTCTATTACCAAAAATCTATGCTTCATAAGGAAAATATAGATTACTCATAAATATTTCTTCTTCAGTCAATGTAGCAATGATGGGCAGCAACATTCTTAAATCAGACTCCTTGTGGTAGAAAGGACAATTGCTAATCTCTTAAAGGAAAACACACTGAACAGTAAAAGAAAAAGTATGTCAGTCTCTTCTCTTTAAATTCCCTTCGGCTTCTCACTCCAACTGAAATCTGGCCTTTCCCTGTATTATAGATTGAATTGTGTCACCAGAAAAGATAGTTTGAAGCCCTAACCCCTGTACCTGTGAACGTGACCTTGTTTGGGAAATTTAACAGATGTTGTCTGTTAAATTAATAATGTCATAAATGAGTAGGGTGGGTCCTAATCTTATTCCATTCTGAGTTTGTTGTTGGTTGTCATAAAGTTGATTCTGATTCATAGCACAACCACATGCGTGCAGAGTAGAACTACTCCATAGGGTTTTCAAGGCTGCGACGTTCAGGAAGCAGATCACCAGGCCTGTCTTCCAAATCACCTCTGGGTGTGTTCGAACCACCAACCTTTCAGCTACTAGCAGAGCACTTAACTGTTTGCACCACCCAGGGGAGATCAGATGGAGAAAATATCACACATATGGCAAAGACAGCATGTGAGGGGCTGTCTACAAGCCAAAGAAATGCCTGTGCCTACCAGAAGCTGAAAGAGACAAGGAAGGATCTTCCCCTAGAGCCCACAGAGAGAGAGTACAGCCCTGCAGATGCCATCAGTTCAGACTTCTAGCCCCCAGAAATAGCAGACAATAAATTTCTCTTCTTTAAAACCGCCCTTTTTGTGGTATTTTGTGTAGCAGCCCTAGGCAGCTAGGATACCCCAAGAACTCTGTTTTCCTTACGACTGGTATCTGTTTGCTCTCGCATACTCTGTATACAATAGGTCTGTAAGTGAGGTGAGTCACTTCCATTCCATTCTCTCTCCCTCCTCCCTAAACATTCCGGCTTTGAAGCCCCTGCCATCAAGCCATGTCAGCTGCTACCCCTCCTTGCTGCAGTCATCTGCAGAATCCCAGTTCACTAACCCTCACAATTGTCCATGATTTAAATATCTATGTAAACAGTCCTTCCAATGTTCTGACCTCACAGTACCTTGGCACCCTCCACTCCAATGATCTTGCCCTGTTGATCTTGTTTAACACTGCTACCAGAAACAACAAATGCAGATGGGATATGATAGATGCAAAGCCCTAGAAAAAGGACAATGGAGACAATAAATCTTTATAGGAATTCCCAGGTAGACAAGATTATGTCCTGTGGTGGGGATCAGAAAGAAATAAGTATTTGAGCTGAGCTGTTAAGGGTTGCTTGAATTCCAATGAATTAGGGAAGGAAAGGAGAGCACATCTAGCAGAACACGTAGCAAGAGCAAAAGTCCGGGGTGAGAAAGTGAAATACCTGCTCAGGGAGCAGCAAGGAGACAAGTCTGGTTGGAGCGAGAATGTATATGAAAGAGCAGCCTAAGAGAATGCTGGCCAGAGGGGTGGGGCCTGATTGTGGAAGATACTGGGTTTTGAACCCACTAAAGGTGTTTGAAGAGCCCTGGTGGTGCAGTGTTTAAATGCTTGGGTGCTAACTGAAGGTGGTTCTAATTCACCAGCTGCTCCTCGGAAGAAAGATGTGGCAGTCTGCTTCTGTAAAGATTTACAGCCTTGGAAACCCTACTGGGCAGTTTTACTCTGTCCTGGACGGCTGCTATGAGTCAGAGCCGACTTGATGGCAACAGTTCAAAGGCGTTTGATCAGAGAAGTGAAACAGAAACCACTGAAGTTATTGAGCAGAAAAGTAAAGTGCTCAGAGTGGAGCTCTAAGAATATTTTTAGAAAAAGAAAATATTGAAAAGCAGTTAGGAACAACAATTGGTCTCTATTCACCTGGAACAACAGAGGAAGAAGGCGAGTCAAGATAGAAGGAGGATATGGAATGTTTGGCTAACTGCCGCCATGAACGACTCCCTCCTTTGCCATGAGACCAGAAGAGCTGGATGGTGCCCGGCTACCATTACTGAACATTTTGATCAAAGATTCCATAGAAGAATCTTGATCCAAAGGGGGAAAATGCAGAACACAACTTCAAATTCTCTGGGCTCCAGACTTCCTGGAGTCATGAAGGTTGGATGAACTCCGAAAACTATTGCCTTGAGATAATCTTTAAATCTTAAACCAAAAATATCCCATAATGTCTTCTTAAAAGCAGACAATAGTTTAGCTTAAGTAGTAAAAAATGTCTGCCTTGAGCATTGTGCTCTTTTAAGAACCATCTATATGGGATCAAACTGACAACAGTACATTGAAAGATTAGATACAAACCTTAGGGGGCAGTGAATTTATGTTAATGGCAAGGAACAACTCAGAAAAGGAGCGTAACAATGGTTACACAACTCGAAGAATGTAATTAATGTCACTAAATGGTACACAGAGAAAACTGTTGAATTGGTGCATGTTTTGCTGTGTATGTTCTCAGCAACAATAACAAAATAAATAAAATTATATTAAAAAAAGAAGAAGAAGAAAAGCAATTAGGAGAATATCACAACGGTCTAGATGTACCAGAGACACAGGGATGGTAAAATGTTAAGAATTTGGTGAAGGGGTGAGAAGAAGTCAGTTATTATTTTAATTTAAAAAATGGTTTTAGTATAAAAATAGCAGCAATACTATAACAATATTTTTATTATAATCATCTTTGTTCACCAGTATATCCCTAGTTGCTAGCACAGTGCCTGGTGGTCATTCAGTTAATATTTGTTGGAAAGATGAATGGATTAATTCAGGAGAATAGACGAAAAGATCAGGTTAGGCCAAATTAAAATTTTGAGAGCAGGTAGAGACGATTAGAAATAACAGAGCTGAAACTTGAAAGATTGTTGAATTGAACTTACCTAACATTTATTGAATGTTTTTAAATTAGATTTGGCACTGGAAATTAAAATATAATAACAAGACAGTGTTTCTACCTTTGAAGTTCTTATGGTTTATTAGGCTGCAAATCTGTAGTTAGATTATTTTTCTAGATGAAAGTGATAGTTTGATGACCTCTTCAAGGAAATGAATGCACAGAAAAAAGACAAATTTAATGGGTGAAAGAAAGAATAATAACCTAAATTGGAGATTGACAAAGATTTCTCAGAGGTCCATGGAAAACTGAGGAAATGCACTGTTATGGGAGCCAGTGGAAGTGAGAGTTTCAGAGCATTTGACACTGTTGAGAAGTCAGGTTATTGTAAAGCAGGTTATTGATGAACCAGAAAATGTTAGTAGTAAACATGATGCTAGAACGAAAGAAGGGAGCCCTGGCGGCACAGTGGTTGAAGTGCTCATACTTGGCTGCTAAGCAAAAGGTCAGCCGTTTGAACTCGCCAGCCCCTCCGTGGAAGAAAGATATGGCAGTCTGCTTCCATAAAGACTTACAGCCCTGGTATGTTAAAGAGGGTTAAGGAGGGATGCAACATCATTACTCAGGTCACATTCCTGATCCAATGTGAAGGGAGTTTCCTTGGGGTGTGGCCTACATCACCTTTTATCTTACAAGAGATCAAAGGAAAGAGTAGCAGAGAGATGGGGGGACCTTATACCACCAAGAAAGAAGAGCCAGGAGTGGAGCACATCCTTTGGACCCGAGGTCCCTGCACTGAGAAGCTCCTAGTTTTATTTTGTTTTTTTTTTTTGGGGGGTGGCGGTGAGGACAAGGACCTTCCCCCAGAGCCAACATAGAGAGAGAAAGCCTTCCCCTGGAGCTGGTACCCTGAGTTCAGACTTCTAGCCTCCTAGACTCTGAGAGAATAAACTTCTGTTTGTTAAAGCCCCAAAAAAGATTTACAGCCTTGGAAACCCTATGGGGCAGTTCTGCTCTGTGCTATAGGGTCACTATGCATCGAAATCAACTCGACGACAGTGGGTTTGGTTTGGGTTTTGGTTTAGAATGAAAGGTTAAGAAATGTCTGGGGAACTGAAAGCATGGAATGTAAGTTACTCTGTCAAGAAACTTGACAGTGAAAGAAAATACAGGAAAAAATGAACAATTAAAGAATCAAGGGAAGGTGATTGTGGTTTGCAATAAGCAAAATTGACATTTTTTTCTAGCACAGGAGGAAATTAGGTAGAAGAAAAATTGACAATCACCTCCCTTTTTACTACCCCATGCTCTTTACATACATCCATTGTTGCCCACATTACGTCACAGTATAACTGAGTCTACATTTCTATCTCCTCTGCTTGACTGGTCTCCTTGAATATCTTATTCTCCTTTGTAGTCCAAGCACCTGGCACATAGGAGACACTCAAAAGTTTGCTGAACTTGAACTGAAAATGCAAGACAAGAGAGAATAGTTGAAGAAACAAGGTCCTCAAGGAAGTAGAAGGGTTTAAGGTGGAGGAGAAAGCCTTTAAAAACAAATAAATAAATCACTTCTGCCACTATAACAAGGAGGAAGAACTGGATCTGGGAAGCTGAAGCACAGGAGGGAGTAGAGAGGTAAGAAGCCAAGGAAATCTCATTAGATGAACTGGATCTGTTTAGGTAGGTTAAGTAGATCTGCTGAAAGGTAGGAGAGAGGAGGCTGAGGCAAATGGAAAACATCTGCAAGAGAGCTAGAGAAAACAGGGCAGAGAAGTGAGTTAATGAGAAGATTGTCCAGGGCCAAGCTAGAAGTGCTAACCTCATAATACTTAGCTCATTTGTTCTCAACGCTGGATGCCTAGGAAACATTTTTTAAAATAATTTATGTTCCTACCCCCAGAAATTCTGATCTAAATAGATCTGGAAAGGGACCCTGACTTTGATATTTTTTAAACTCTCTTGTGTGGCTAACGTGCAGCCAGAGATGAGAACCGCTGGCTTGGTAGAACTTTGGTATTTAAATGGAAAGTACTTAGCATCAATTATTGGTACTGTCTAGATTCCAAAGAAAAAAAATGACAGTAGGCCAGGTAATATCACATCTATAAAGACAGTGAATGTAATAATTCTATGTTCTACAGTTCACTGACTCTTATCTCTGCTTTAACTGGTGTGAAAGAAATTGTCGATTATGGTGCTGTTTTTTCTCTGGGGGCTCACAGACTTCTGTGAAAGTTAGTTATCCTTAGTGTTCTCTCTCTCTCTCTCTTTCTCTCTGTCTCAAGTTAGAGGTTGGAGCGCCTCTACTTACCTGTCTGAATACAGTTGATTATTTTATGCACATTAAAATGTAAAACTTCATGAATTGTCCCTGTTTGCAGGTGTTATGATACTATACACAGAAAACCCTAAAGACTCCATGAGAAATCTACTGGAACTAATAGAAAGATTCAGCAGAGTAGCAGGATACAAGATAAACATTCAAAAATCAGTTGGATT
>NW_004443977.1:1135502-1144831 GCF_000243295.1 Trichechus manatus latirostris | reverse complement strand
ACAGTCAAGCAATCTGTTTATTAATATTTTTTACCACCATCACTGTCACAAATAAGATCACATCACATAGTCCTGCCCTGCAAATCTCTAATCACATCACCAATAAGTGAAAATAGACGTGTATTTACTTGATAAACTGAGTAGAGGAGATTAAATGCAGTTTTAAGGATATCTGTGGCAAAGAGAGGGAAACACTCTAGATAGAACACCTGTCTCTACTTAGTTCTGACATTAAGGCAGTAGTTAACGTCCACTATGAACAGAAACTTGCAACTTGCTTGTGGAAATTCTTATTTCTCTTTTATTTTGTTCCAATTACATATTTAACAAGCAAAAAAAAATATTAGGACATAATGCAATGATTTGTATTCTTTCAGACTTAATTACAAAGAAAGTTTCTTTCCTTCCAATATTAGTGGCAAGAATAATACCTAACAATTTTTTAGCTTCCTGTTACAAGTCATACGGAGCTTAATGTATCATTTCCTCTAATCCTTAAAATAGCACCACAAATCAACAGCTACTATTGCTCCTTTTTTACAGAAGAGGAAATTAAATTGCAGAAAGAAAAACTTGCCTAAGATCGCACAGCCTGTACATGGGAAAATCAGGATTGAACCTAAGTCTGACACCAAGCCCAAGTATTGTGTTATGTTACATTATATAACACATTAAAAATTAGAACCAAAAGCAGTTATATGCAAGTCTCTTGACTGTTCTAGGGGCCCTGGTGGTGCAGTGGTTAAGAGCTATGGCAAGCTACAGCTGCTAACCAAAAGGTTGGCATTTGGAATCCACCAGCCACTCCTTGGAAACCATACAGGGAAGTTCTACTCTGTCCTGTAAGGTTGCTATGAGTTGGAATTGACTCGACGGGTTTTGATTTTTTTGGGTTTTGGCTATTCTAAGGTGTAGCACTTTATCCTGATAGTCTTCACTTCTTGTGATCCCACAAAAAAAGAACTTGTCTGACTGAGATATTTTTTGCACACAGCTTATACATGTGAGGTTTTGTTGCTGGCTTTTTTTTTTTTTTTTTAGCAATATATGTGTTTCAGCCCACTAGCATGACAAACTATTTGCAGGAATTGGAAGACAACATGTTGGACAACGAGCACTGCAGGTATATTGAAGGACAAAGACTACATGAAACTACATCAAGTGCCGCTAGTGTTTAGATTTAGGTTACTCTGTCGCCATCTTCTGGTTTTATTATAAAATGCATTTTGCAAATGTCATCCTGGTTGTACAGATAGGTGAGAAATATTTTCATAGCTTTATGTATCACAGAACGTGAACTCTGGAGGTTGCAAAAGACATCATAACTTTAAGCTCTTCGTTTTATACATTAATTTACTTTCTTAACTTATTCATTAATTAAACAAATATTTATGAACCCGGGACAGCCAACAAGATGTAGTTCATTCCATCAGGAAAAACTAGAACCTTAAGGAAAGTAAAGGACTTATTCAAAGTCACCCAACTTTTCCAAAGACATGTACAGCCAGAGTTTATCGTGACATGGTTATATGTATTATTTAATGTTATATTAACATCCTTAACTAGCATTCTTTGAGCAATCATATAAAACAACACTGGAAAACAGTATCTTGCTCTTGTCTACCTCTTCCACTCTTCCACTCCACCATTCTTCCCTTAGAATTTAATGCCCAGAACTATGGAACCATTGGAATCAGGGGCACACAGGCTAGAGAACGTTGTCTATTATCATACTGAAAACATGATAGCTATGGGGGGCGTTAGTGGTTCAGTGGTAGAATTCTTGACTTTCATGCAGGAGACCCGGGTTTGATTCCTGGCCAATGTACCTCATATTGTAGGTATGGTATTCCATCTAGGATCATTTTCCTTCAATCTGAAAAACCTCTTTTAATATTTTTATAGTATGAGTCTGTTGACAATGAATTCTCTTAACTTTTGTTTATCTGAAAATGTCTTTAACCTTCAGTAATGAAGAATATTTCTACTGTGTACATAGAAATCTAGGTTATCTTTTTTTTCTTCCAACACTTTAAAGATGCCATTCAATTATCTTCCAATTCCTATTGTTTCTGCTGAGAAGTCATAATTCTTATTGTTGTCCCATGAATGTAGTGTCTTTTTCTTCAAAGTGCTTTTAAGATAGTCATTTTATCTTTATTTTTTAGCGGTTTGACTATAACATGTCTAGGTATAGTTTTAATTGTATTTATCTACTTGGGGTTTGCTGAGATTCTTGAATCTGTGGGTTGATGTCTTCTATCAGTTTGGAAAATCCGTGAATATTATCTCTTCAAATATTTATTTTGCCTCATTTTCTCTTTCCTCGCCTTCTGAGACTACAATTTACACACGTATTAGATTATTTGGTATTTCCCGTACAGGTATCTGATACTCTGTTGTATTTATTAGTAGTAATAGTAGTTTTTCCCCCCTCCTTCTCTGCTTCAGTTTATGGGAGCCCTGGTGACGTAGTGGATAAGACCTCAGCTGCTAACCAAAAGGGCGGCAGTTTGAACCTGCCAGTTGCTCCTTGGAAACCCTGTGGGGCAGTTCTACCGTGCCCTATAGGGTTGATATGAGTCAGAATCAACTCAATGGCAATAGGTTTGGTTTGGGTTTTTTGTCTTCTGCTTCAGTGTAGATAATTTCTATTGACTTTTCTTGTGTTGTGTGCAGTCTACTGTTAAGCCTATTCAATGAATCCTTCATTTCAGACACTGTATTTTTCAGTTAAAGAATTTCCATATTTTCTTTCACCCATTTTACCGTCCAAATTCTTTAACATACTTATAATAGTTATTTTACAGTTCTTGCCTGCTAACACCTATATGTGGTTCATCTATAGACCTATTTCCATTGACTATGATTAGGGGTTACATGTTCCTAATTCTTTACATCTCATGCAATTTTTTAAAAATTTTATATGTATGAAAGGCAGATAATAATTTCCCATAGAAAGGGCCTGCCCTTTCCTTTGCCAGGCAGTTATGGTGAGGTATTGCTTGTATGTTACAGACTGTAAGATATTCCCATCTCCTAATTGCACAGAAAATGGAATTTGTAAATTGTTCTTCTTCCTGTGGCTTTTTTTTTATGATTTTTGTGGGGAGAAAGAAAAAGACTTTCTAAGCCAGGTACATACCAAAATGTACCTGGATGTTAAGGGTGTTTGTTATGCGAGTGTTTAAGCCAAAAAGCACTGCTACTAGGGTTTCAGTTCATACACACACAGGTTTATTCCAAACAAAACGTGTTTAAACATCACTCTGTAATCCGTGGATGGCGGCACACAAGTTCTTTCCGCAGTACACTTATCTTAGTCTCATTAGGGTACCATCGGAAAAAAAAGGATACTTTTTGTGCCGTGGAAAAAAGCGATTTTGAGGTTAGGGCTAATATCAAATTTTTAATAAAACTCAAGTGGACATCTTCCCAAATCATTGAAGCTTTGCAATAAGTTTGTGGGAATGCTGCCCCACATAAAACAACAGTTTTTCGATGGATCAAGTGTTTTAAGGAAGGTCAGGAAGTCCTCAAAGATGAACCAAGAGAGGGAAGATCGCTCAGAAGATTACGGTGACTGTTTTTGGGGGATTCCAAAGGGGTAATCTTGATAGATTTTCTCGAAAGATACAGGACGATCACTGGGGCTTATTATAAAGAGGTGTTAAGAAAATTGAAAACTGCAATGGTGAGAAAAAGGCCAGGAAAATCGCACTGAGGAATTTTTTTCCATCATAACAATGCACCTGCTCATTCTTCAAGGATAGTAAGGGCTGTCCTACGAGAATTTCATTGGGAAACCTTACCCCATCCACCCTGCAGCACTAATCTTGCCCCTTCAGACTTCTTTTCTTCCTAGAACTTAAAGAACATTTAAAAGAAGCACAGTTTGAGTCCTTTGAGGATGCCAAAACTGCCATTTTGACATGGTGTAAATCAAAGAGCACAGAATTCTTCAAGGAAGAGTTAGAGAGATGAGAACACTGCCTTCAAAAGTGTATAGACCTAGATGGAGGATATGTCAAGAAACAATAACTTCATATTTTGATATTTTGGTTTAATAAAGGTTTCTATGATTTTGTAGCAATACTTTTTGACTTACCCTCATACTTTATCTAGTATTTCTATCTGCTTTATAATCCAAGCGGCAATACTGTGTACTGGCCAGATCTCCCTTCAGGACAAAGGCACTCATCCTCTCAGCTGCTGGGACTGATGGGAGCCGGTGGCTTTCAGGCCTACCTCCAGTGGCTGTCCATATTCAATGCCAGGTGAATGCAGGGCTATCAAAGCATGACACCCTTGTCTCAATTCAGGACAACTCTAAAAGGTTATCCCAACTCCAGAGCTTTCCTTGGGGTCAGCTGAGGCCTTTGTTGCAACTGGATTACAGGTCACCACCTACCTCTCCCCAATCTCATGTTCTGCATTCCTTATAGGTGTTGATCCTAAGAGCACTCCCAATAAACTTCCTGAATGCTAATATCCATCTCAAATTCTTTTCTAGGATACCCAACCTAAAACAATTGGTTCTGGGTGTGGACCACAGAAGCAAATTCTACCATGATGTTTTGGTGCTGGATCACCTGCCATCCAACTGGCCATGAGGATCCCATCACTGGAGGTAGGAGGAACATGAATATCCCCTGACATGCTGTACCAGTGAAACTGTTAAAATTTTCATGAGTGGTAAATTTAGATGGGGTATTGAAAGGGGGTGAACTGGAAGGGGTAAATGCTGAGGCATTGGAGAAATGTAAGGGAAATAGTAAATACTAAGCCTGTACAGTTAGATGAGGGGGCAGTGGTGGTTCAGCGGTAGAATTCTCACCTTCCACACAGGAGACCCATGTTTGATTTCCAGCCAATGCATCTCAGCGCAGCCACCACCACCTGTCAGTGGAGGCTTGCATATTGCTATGATGCTGATTCAGTTTCAGCAGAGTGTCCAGAGTAAGATGGACTAGGAAGAAAGGCCTGGCAATCTACTTCTGAAAAACCAGTCAATGAAAACCCTATGGATCACAATGGTCCAATCTCATTGGGCATGGGGTCACCATGAGTTGGAAGCCGCATCAACAGCTCCTAACAACAACAACAATTAGATGGCTATGGGGGGTAAGGGATAAGAGGCATTAGAGAAAGACAATGAAAGTATGTGGCGGATTAATCATCAATTAAAAGTATAAATCAGAGGGCAGCTTTAGCAATATATAAAGAGACTCTCATCTGTAGCCAGAGAGAGAAAAGGCTGAGGATCAAGCCCAAGACTTAATTACAAAAGTATCAGAGCTCCAGAGGACACTGAATTCTCACTCTTGACAAGTTTGATACACTGAGGTCAGGTGTCTGATTAGGAAGGACTGAGACCCTTAGGCATGGGATGAGGACCTATGGTTTGATGCACTCAAAAATCTTGAATCCCAAACCCTGTGAATCCTGTGGGTCCACAGAAGGGCCCACTCCTCTCTGTTAAACTAGCCTTCCCCAGGGGCTTGGGGAGGATGCAGAGTAAGACATCTGTCTTATAAGACAACCTCCCTCAAGATCAACTTTCATCCCCTCTTCTGTCCCAAGAACAATAACTAGGGTTGTAACAGCATAATCTGACTAAGAAAGTGATGAACCTACTAACAGAGGAAAGGAATTATACCCTAACATGTATTGACAGGAGCCAGAAGAGTGTTATGGCATTGGATCCTGATGGTAATGAGTGAAGAGGAGTGGAACATAAAGTTGGATAAGAGAGAGGGTGTCAATATTGAAGCATTCTCCCATGATACAGGATTATATACTCTAGCAAGGACCTGAGGAAATGGTGATAATATGTTGCTAGGATGTTATTAGGAAGCTTGGAGAAAGTGAAATAGCAACGTTAAAACTGCTGTGGCAGACAGTGGAAAAGGAATCAAAAGGCAACTGTCAGCCGAGTCGCTCTCCAGACTTGCTCTCAACTGAAGACAGCCACCTAGTCCAAGGTTACACCTCCCCAGAGCCAGACCCATACATTGACTACTCAATGCCGCAGTACAAAGTCCAGCCCCCTTGCCTCAACTTGGAACAACTCTGCAGGGCCGGTCTGTCCTCAGAGCTCTCTGTGGGATGGACTGAGAGGCCTTTGTTCCAACTTCATGGCAGATCAACTCCTCCCTCTGCTCACTCCTACATCCTTCACTCTCCCACAAGTGTCATCCCTGGGGCTTTCCCATATAAACCGTCATGCAAAACTGTCCTAAAGTCTGACGTATGACGCAAGAGCCTTCAGATGATCTAATCCTCAGAGTTCTAGAAACTCCCATCTAAACGTATTCCTTAAATTGCTTACACTTAGAAAATGTTTTGAAAAGATACATGCTCTACTAGAATGAGACCATGGCCCCACCCATTGGCCCTAAGTTAAATAAGTAATCATGTTACCATCCTGATGTGCCTGTGTGACTTAATGAAAAAGCAGGATTTTTATGGGCCTGACTCATTGGCCTCCAGCACACCTGCTCCTTTCCTCCTTCTCTCTTTCTTTCCTCTACCCTTCATACCTTACAGTCTTTCATTTAACCACTGAGTTTATAACAACATAGAATGGCTCCTTCCTATGTGAAGAGAACACTATTCCCAGTAACTCTTATTGTTTAAATAATGTCTCATGTTGCTCATTGTCTTAGTTATCTAGTGCTGCTACAACAGAAATACCACAAGTGGATGGCTTTAACAAAGAGAAATTTATTTCCTTACAGTAAAGTAGGCTAAAAGTCCAAATTCAGGGTGTCAGCTCCAGGGGAAGGCTTTCTCTCTCTCGGCCTTCTCATGAGTATCCCCCGGACTAGGAGCTTCTCAGCGCAGGGACCCCAGTCCAAAGGATGCGCTCTGCTCCCGGCACTGCTTTCTTGGTGGTATGAGGTCCCCCGGTCTCTCTGCTCACTTCTGTCTTTTATATCTCAGGAGATTGCCTCAGGACACAATCCAGTCTTGTATATCAGGTCCTGCCTTACTAACACTACTGCCACCCATCCTCCCTCATTAACATCCTAGAGGCAGGTTTACAACATACAGGAAAATCACACAGTACCAGGAATCATGGCCTAGCCAAATTGATACACACATTTTTGGGGGGACATAATGCAAACCATGACACTTATTTTGGTGACCCAATTATTTTCTGCTTTGAATTTTTTGTTGTCACCATTTGTTTTCATTAATGTAGGCATACTGAATCACTGAGTGTGTCCGAATTTTTGGTAGGTAGTATGGATTTTTTTTTCTTGCCCCCTCCCATGAGCCTACCCTAAGTGTTTAGTGGTGCATACAAAGTACCCCTAATTATACCCGAGCATCCCCACAGGGGCCTATTATTGGTACTTATGTGTAACAAATAAAAATTTTCAACATTTCTATTTTTCCTAACAAAAATTCAGACACCTCTTACAAAACCCTGTAAGAACAGTAATTTGTGGCACATGCCCACTTCTTCGATTTCAAACAGTCATAAAGGCTCCTGCCTTGTGGCAGTATGCACTATCAGTGGTACAGCAGCTTCCCAATAAACCCCAGAAGCTGAAAAAGTTCAGGTTGCTATATGTACTACTGGGCCCGAAAGAGTTAAAAGAGTAGAATGAGTCACTGACCCAGTCTCATGGAATTCAGAGAAAAACTTAACAGTGCAGAGTAGAAGTGGTAAGGAATGACAGAAGATTTTTCTATAAACTAGTTCACGACTCTAAAGTGACCATATTTCTAATCTCTGGGTGGCACAGATGAATGGCTCTCAATACTAACCTAAAGGTTTGCAGTTTGAAACCACCCAGAGTCTGTGGAACAAAGGCCTGGTGATCTGCTTCCATAAAGATTACAGGCAAGAATACCCTGTGGAGAGGGTTGACGTGTTGTGGGGTTGTTAACCAATGTCATAAAACAATATGTGTACTGACTGTTTAATGAGAAACTATTTGTTCTGTAAACCTTCATCTAAAGTACAATTTAAAAAAAATAAAAAAAAAAAAGAATACCCTGTGGAGCACAGTTCTACTCTGCAACACACAGGGTCGCCATGAGTTGGAATCAACTCGATAGCAACAGGTTGTCTTTTGTTTATTTGTTTGTTTTGTAATGAGCCATGTTGTCTATCAGTATTCAGGTGAAGTGCTATGACATTGAGAAACCATCCCTGAACCCCAGAAACCTGGAATTTAGCCTTGATTCTTTCCTATTTCTCATTCCTGGCTCCTTGTCCATTGTCAGCAAGTCCTGTCAATCCTATCTCCAAAAAAATACGTATCAAGAAACCACTCACTTCCTTCCATTTCCACAACCACAGTCATTTCCAGGCAATCGTTGTCTCTGTCCTAGAAGAGCACAGTAACCTCCTACCTGGGCTCCGTAAACCACTCTCCAATCCATTCTCCACACACAAGCAGTGATCATCTCAAAACGTAAGCAATCAGGACTCGGGCAGACATGGCTGTGTCAGCGTGCTTGTCCGTTTTCCCATTCTTGCCTATTCTGTAATATTCTTTGGACTTGGACAGACATGGCTGTAGCAGCATGCTTGTCCATTTTCCCACTTTTGTCTGTTCTGTGATATTTCCTTGGACCTGGGCAGACATGGCTCTGGCAACATTGTTGTCCGATTTCCTACTTTTGCCTCTTTGAATATATGCCAAATAAAACTTTCTTTTTGCTTTCCTAAACTTTGTGATGTTTTTACCCTACAGCAGTTAATGGCATAGTCATCAAGGATTTCTGAAGCTACAAATCCAGTCGACTTCGAGGAGACCTGGACTGCGGAGCAGAAGCTCGCAAACAGAGGTCCTATCTTCTGGACCCACGTGTTCCCCCTCCACGTCCCTTTGGCACTGACAAGGTGAGTGCTCTCAGAAAACGAGCCTTTGCTTATTCTTTTTGTTCTGTTTCTCATGTTTTCTTAAGCTTTGTTTGGCATATTTGTTTGAAAAAACCGGTTGGCTGGTTAAGGAGAATTTTTCTTAGATTTTTGCTTGATTGTTTGGTTACGAGTGATATCTAGTAACTCTTCAGGTGAACTGCCGTTTAGGTCTGGATTCAGGTGTCTGAAACATCGAAGAGGTAATTCTATTTTCAAAGAGTTTTCAGTCACTATAAGGTGCAAAAATTCGGGCACGAGTCAACCAGTAAAAGCCATTAAGGCGGTCGCCAATGCTTGTCGCAAGTGTTGAGGTCTCCCGTAACAGGATAAGGTGGTCTCGACAGGCTAGAGCACTAGGCTGCCTGCCCCATGCCAGCAAAATCTCCTGCGATGAAGGTACACATTGGTCTAAGCAAAACGCTGTCCAAACCCTGTGGCATTCCTC
>NW_004443977.1:1123525-1135296 GCF_000243295.1 Trichechus manatus latirostris | reverse complement strand
GGGAGGTGGCAGCTCCTGACCTGTGTTATGAAATTTAATGGAGAAGTGGTAGTTCAGTACCTTTTTTATGATAGTTTCTCAATAAAGAATCACAATGTTAAAATTAAAATCATCAGGCTTGTCCGTTTTCCCATTCTTGCCTACTCTGTAATATTCTTTGGACTTGGGCAGACATGGCTCTGGCAGCATGGTTATCCACTTCCCATTTCTGCCTTTTTGAATATATGCTGAATAAAACTTTTTTTTGCTTCACTAAAATTTATATTTTTCCCCTACAACAGTTAATGGCGTAGTCGTCAAGGATTCTGAAGCTGGGAATCCAGTCGACCTAGGGGAGACCTGGACTGTGGAGCAGAGGCTGAGGAGAGGTCCTATCTTCTGGACCCACGTGTTCCCACTCCATGTCCCTTCAACACTGACGGGGTGAGTGCTCTCGGAAAACAAGCCTTTGCTTACTCTTTTTTGTTCTCTCTCATGTTTTCTTAAATTTTGTTTGGCATATTTGTTTGAAAAACTGGTTGTTTGATTAAGGAGAATCTTTCTTAGATTTTTGCTTGACCATTTGGTTAAGAGTGACATTTAGTAACTTTAAGTGAACAGTAGTTTAGGTCTGGATTCGGGCGTTTGAAAGATTAAAGAGGTAATTCTATTTTCAAAGAGCTTTGAATCACTATAAGCCGCAAAATTCGGACCTTCTTCTGGCTCAGAGAAAACCTGGAAAATAGTGCTCTGCTTTGCCAAATTTGCAGGGAGAGGTGGCAGCTCTTGCCTGTTTTGCTGAATTCTCAGGGGGAGGTGGCAGCTCCAGACCTGTGTTTAGATATTTAAGGGAGAAGTGGTAGTTCTCAACCTGTTTTTTTCTGTTAAATTGAGTCAGTCTTACCAAGAATTGCTATATACACTTTAAGAAACTAGGATCCCCATATTCTTATTTTGCGTGGTATTGTATGGTGAATTTATGTGGTCTTTCTGTCTCCTTTTGTTCTAAGAGCTTGCTTCTGGTCTAGAGCATTGTGTCTAAGTTTGTCTTGTATTAGATTGGTGGCTATGGCTAAGAACTGCTGTTTTTTGTAAGGCTAGTCATAGAACCTCAGTTCTTTCTTCATCCAGAAAAAAATGTGTCTTGTGTCTGTCTTATGACTTAGATTTTTGATAGCTACTTGGAGAAACTTTGATATGAATTGGTCTATTTGAAAAGTACACTAAGATCTTTATATTTTATACTATGTCAATCTTAAAAGTGAACTTTCTAAGTAACTTAAGCTAGATATTATATGAAATGGGTTTTATTTAAGAAAAAAGGATAGAAATATATATATACTTAAGTCTGCTAATGAGTGTGTTCATTTTTGTCATTTAAAGGGATGTACTATAAGAGGTATGCAACAAAGGCAACGTTTAAGAGGTTTATTGAAAAATAAATTATTTGATATGTTCAAGTTTTATCTGTCTGACTAGAGTTTAATGGTTTAATTATGAGATTTTTAGGAGTTTTAATGTTAAGTAGCATAGAAAACAAAGAATTGGGTTTCTCGCTATTAAAATAACAATTTTCTTTAATTTCTGAGTTAAAGGGTTAATTTATTCTTTGTATGATCTGCCTGGAAGACGAAGGTTTGGCCTCTCATTAGAATAAGATTCCTGAGTCTGAATACTAAGCTGCATGGCTTTTAGAAAAGAAAGCTAAGGTTTTTACTTTAAGATCTTAGGTTAAATAACTTACTTCTTTATTGTTAACTTGGTCGCAACTTTATCTTTTTGAATCTAGCATCATCAAAGCCAATGGTTTGATTGGGGAATTCACATAATTTGCCTGCGATTTTTTTTTTTTTTTTTTTACTATTCAGACACTTAGAGATTTGATAATCTTGGTATATTCTTGGTATATCCTGACTATATGGTATTTTGTGTCAAAATTATTGTGTATTATATCTGAAGGTCTTTGAATACGGTTAATGGTTACATTTAGAAATATTTTTTATCTAAATTTTTTTTAACAGATTTTATTTGGCCTTTACGTTGGATTTATAATTAATTTCTAACAGGTCTTTTACTATTAAGAATATTATTTTTATAAATTAATCATGGCCATATTAAGTTTTGTCATCTGCAGATAAGTTTTTACTTTGCTGATTTGCTGAAAACATTTGACCAAAAAGACTATACTGGACTATACTGGACTTGCAAAAAAGACGGACTAGAGTCAATCAAGCTTTCCAGAACTCTTACGCAGAAGCTGATGAGCTCTCAGACTGCGGCTGATCCAGAACCACATGGAACAGAAATTAACTACATAAGACTGAGTAAACTAAAGGAAATTATGGTTTTTTAATATTGCTGATGTTTTAAGGTCTTAATTTCTGGTTATAAGAAACTATTTTCCTTTCTCCTAAATTATCTAACTAATTGGTTTAGATATTGTAACTCTTGAATTATAAATTCCTGTTGGTAAACTTAACAAAGTTGTAAATATCATAACCAGAGAAATTTTACAAAATAGAATAGCATTAGATTTCCTATTAGTTCTCCCAAGAAATAGTTTTGTGCTTTAATAAGTAAATGTTGCTGTATTTATATTAATTTTCAATCTGAGATTTTGAAGAATATAGTCGCTGTTGAGGCACGTGAAAAGCCATTACTGATGCTGCTTATGTATAAACAAACACCTCATGAGATTTGTTTCCTTGGTTCAAAGACCTTAGGGTCATGGTTTCATTGGCTATTTCAGACAATTGGCCTAATATTATTGTTAGTGTTTCTGTTTTATTTCCCAGTTTGCTGAATGGTGCCTGCGATCTTAAAAACCAGATGATGCCCAATTGCCATTTGTTGAGCATTTTTGATAAAAGATTCCATAACAAGATCATGATCCAAAGGAAAGAATGCTGAGAGAGTTGTATATAATTCTCCTGGAATCCAGATTTCTGGTTTTCATGGCAGTTGGGATAACTCACACAAGACATCACCTTTGGGTGTCCTTTTGAACCTCGAACTTTGAGGGAAAAAAAAAACAAGTGTTCCTGAAGCCACTTTGAGTCAAACAATGGTCCCGATAAACCAGTAAGACCATTTTGCTCTGGGTATTGTGCTTTTTTTTGAAGAATTCAGTCTGTTTTAGGAAACTAACTTCAAAGATCAGACTGAAAGTTATGTTTAAGGTAAATTAGTAATTAGTTTAATCAGTATTTAAGACAATGTCATATGAAATACCTGTCTAATGTTTGTAATCAAACTGTCACCCTCTTAGGATACAGAAAATTATGTATCTTAGAGAAACCAGGTTCTCAGAGGAGATCAACCTCATGGCTCAGACTCCATTTTGTCTTAGGTTCCATTTCTGCTTCTGAGAAACTGACCCATGATTATTAATAGGTAAACCAAGGAGGGGCAGCTTGCCCTTGGGAAGTACACTTAGTATGTTTTAAAGAGACTAATTGAAGACATCCTACAGGAGAGGTCCATCCTGTATTATCTTGCTAAATCATTAGTTCTCTAATGAAAACTTGTTTGTCACATGTAAATTTTTCTATATTTTCTGTTTTCTCTAGACAAACTTTGTGTGCTCTTTATGGATATATAGCTCTGTCTGATAGATTCAACTATACTAATTTAGATGATCCCTTTCCAACTAATAGTGGGCAATCTCTTGTTTAGATTTCTGATGAATGCATGGGCAATGCGCATTAGAAACTTTAGGATTATCTTTAGATAGTCATAGTAATAATGCTATTAAATATTGGAAAGTTTAATGTTAATTTGTTGCACATTGTAGAATGAAAGTCAGAAGAAAGCCCATTGGTCCAACACTCAAGATATGGTTAGCAGCTTTAATTTCTACTCATGGTTAATTCCTACTTATGGTAGAGTTGAATTGGAGAAATCATTAAGAAAATTTGTCAGCCACTATGGGACAAATAACAGATGAGATGGAAGCACAACAGTGATCTCTAACCTCATAAGCCAAGGTGACATAAGATAACAAAATAGCTTTAGATTTTTTTATTAGTGTAGTCTGTGCTGTAGCAAATACCTCTTGTTACATTTGGATAAATAACACAGGAGAAGTAGGTTACACACTGTAACATTCTTACAAACACAAGATTTGTTTGGTTGATTACCATCAGGAATAAATACATCGGCTAGATCGGTATTGCAAGGAATAGTAATATTCTTAGTCTACATCCTGATAGTATTAGGCATAATAAAATTTGTCCTCTATTGTCTTACACACCTAAAAGGCAATAGAAGGCCTCAGGCTGAAATGTTGATGTACATTGAGTCTGCTCACTCTGGCAATGTGATTGATGAGAACATTGCTCTTACTTAAGATCCTGGTGAAGAACCAGATGGTATCCGGTGGAAAACCAGCACCGTGAGTTTAAACAGCCTGCAATGGCTGCCATCTAGAAGCTTGACTAAGTCCAGGTATTGATCATCAATGTGTTATCTCCAAAATCCGATCAAAAGGAGGGAATGATTTAGGAAATAATATTGGAGTCATTATTCCCTGTCCTTGAGCGTGGAGAATGTGACCCCACTGGAGCTAGGCTCACAAGGACTCACAAAGACACATCAACTGGGCCCCGAGGTATAAAGAAAATAGCTAAGATAATCTTGAAAAATATCTTTTAGGGAAACTTTCACATAAAGCTGATCAGACACAACACAAAAGACTTTCCACTTTTATCTTTTTCTAATTAGCATTTAGTGAATAGCAATTTGCTGGACCAGTGAAGACCCTCCTGACTCTCCTTACTGAAACCTGTACCAATGATTGTTAAGAAAGACAATTCAAAATGTAGGATCACAGTTTCCAGCCAATCTGAAAAGGCTAAGCTTTCGATGGTTTTGCCCATTTGTAATGTTAATATATACTGATGACTCTGTAATTGTTCTTTGGACTCAGGTAAACATGGCTGTGGCAGCATGCTTATCCGTTTTCCCATTCTTGCCTACTCTTGTAATATTCTTTGGACTTGGACAGACATGGCTGTGGCAGCATTCTTGTCCGTTTTCCCATTCTTGCCTACTCTGTAATATTCTTTGGACTTGGACAGACATGGTTCTAGCAGCATGCTTATCCATTTTCCCACTTTCGTCTGTTCGGTGATATTTCCTTGGACTCGGGCAGACATGGCTCTGGTAGCATGGTTGTCCTCTTCCCACTTCTGCCCTTTTGAATCTATGCTGAATAAAACTTTCCCTTTGCTTTAAAAAAAAAAATTATAATCATCAGTAGCTACTTTAAAGTACTTTCTGTTCGGAGGAACCTAGTATATTTAAGATCTAAAATAAGAGACTAGGTGTCTAGCCATCAGAATGAATTAAGTTCAGAAACAAAGAAACCATCAGGTTGAACCTTATTGCTTAACATCTTTGATAAATGAGCCTGAATTTCCCCCTACTACCAAGACACTGGTTTGGGGTTCATATTTAAAAACATTAACAACTGAGTATACTAGAAGTAATTTGGAATTTCAGTGACCACTTTGGGAAAATGAGCTTTCATTTGTGTTGTCCTTTCTTTCGTCTTTAGGGAACTTTGCTTAATGTTCAGTTTTGTCAAAACATCTAATATTACTCCATCTGTCACGCTGGAAAGTTAATAAGTTTTATCTAGAACCTGTCATTTCCGTTGAATTGAGCCGATCTTACCAAAAATTGCTATATACACTTTAAGAAAATAGAATCCCATTGTCCTTGCTTTGTGTGGTATTGTTCGGTGAGTTTATGTGGTCTTTCTGTCTCCTTTAGTCCTGAGGGTTTGCTCCTGGTCTAAAGCGTTGCGTTTAAGTTTCTTTTGTTGAAGGGGGAAAACATCACAAAGTTTAATAAAGTAAAAAGAAAGTTTTATTTGGCATATATTCAAAAGGACAAAAGTGGGAAGCAGACAAGCATGCTGCCGGAGCTAGAACGTCTGCCCGAATCTAAAGAATATTACAGAATAGGCAAGAATGGAAAAACAGACAAGCATGCTGCCATAGCCATGTCTGCCCGAGTCCAAGGAAGGTTACAGAATCGTCAGTATATATCAACATCACAAAATGGGTAGTCACATTTTAAGCGATTAGCTACAAATTGTAATTTTACATTTTGAATCATCTTTCTTAACAATCATTGGTTTCAGTAACGAGAATCAGGAGGGTCTTCATTGGTCCAACAAATTCCTATTCACTAAATGCTAATAGAAAAAGATAAGAGTGGAAAGTCTTTTGTGTTGTGTTTGATCGGCTTTATGTGAAAGTTTCCCTAAAAGATATTTTCCAAGATTATCTTAGCTATTGTCTTTTTACCTCAGGGCCCAGTTGATGTGTCCTTGTGAGTCCTTGTGAGCTCAGCTCCAGCTGGGTCACATTCTGTATGCTCAAGGAGAGGGAATAGTAACTCCACTATTATTTCCTAAATCATTGTCTTGTATCAGGTTGTAGGCTATGGCTAAGAATTGGTGTTTTTTGTAAGGCTAGTAATAGAACCTCAGCTCTTTCTTCATCCAGAAGAAACTGCGTCTTGTGTCTGTCTTATGATTTAGACTTTTAGTAGCAACTTGGAGAAACTTTGATATAAATTGGTCTATTTGAAAAGTACACTAAGATCTATATTATGTCAATCTTAAAAGCAAAACCTTTCTAAGTAACCTAAGCTAGATATTATATGAACTGTGTTTTATTTAAGGAAAAAGGATAGTTTTGTCTTAAAAGTAGTTCCAGAACAGTCAAAGAGAAAGAAATGAGTTATCTTTTGCCCTTCAAAATGCCTAGGTCAATTTAAACATATGTAAATGTCTTCCATGAGTCAAGAGAGTGAGGGTGGGGCAGGATCAGGCCTACCCGACCCCCAACTGCCAGTCTCCAAGGTCATATAGCTCCAGGGAAGCTTTTGAAAGACCCTTTCCAACTAGGTGGAGACCCTTCTAAGACAAAAGATAAGAAAAATTGCTGCTTGCTATATCAGAAATTGGATGGATCCCAGTCATAAAAGAACTATAAACAAGTTCTCTCTATTATAGAGGAACTTTAAGTAGCCAAAAAATAGAAATCACAATGAGACACACCTGAAATGGCCTGAAAAAATGTTTCCAACCGTAGCCAGAGACTTAAGGTTATATCCCTATCAGTGAATTGGTGGGTTGAACAGAGACTGTGATTTCCAAAGCTGGTTGATAAAACCCTTAAGGGCCAAAATTAGATTGGAAAAAAAATGAAAAATAGTAAAAGTTGAATGAAAACTTGGAAAGTTAAAACAAACTTTATTTCAATTACAGTTACATTTTATCGTATACAGGCTTAAAATAATTTCCAAAACCTTTTAGGTGACTTATTGATATTAAATTAATAGATATTCATCTTAAGTGTGTATACTTTTGCTTTTAATGCTACAAGAGAAAGGATATATATATGTGTATATTTGGGTCTGCTAATGAGTGAATTCATTTTTGCCATTTAAAGAGATGTATTATAAGAGGTATGCAACAAAGACAATATTTAAAAGGTTTATTAAAAAGAAATGTATTTGATAATGATCAAAAGTTTTATCTGCCTGACTAAAGTTTAATGGTTTAATTTATGAGATTTTTAAGAGCTTTAATGCTAAGTAGCATATGAATCAAAGAATTAGGTTTCTTGCTGTTAAAATAACAAAACTTTCTTTGATTTCTGAGTTGAAGGGTTAATTTATTTGTGTAATCTTCCTCAATGACAGAGGTTAGGCCTCTCGTTAGAGTGAGATTCCTGAGCTTTTAGAAAAGAAAGCTAAGGTTTTTACCTTAAGATCTTTTGTTAAATAACTAAGTATTGTTTCATGGTGACCTATAATCAACTCCTGACAACTCTGAAACATCATGGAAAGCCACAAAAATTTTTAAACAGGAAAAGTGCTAAAAAGGTTTATCTAACATGTTGTAAATTATACAGGCTGTGTTGTCAGAATCAAGAGAAGCTCCTGATTCTCTCTGGGTTAAAATTTATATGTTTATATTTCCTCTTATGTTTTTGCCTAATATTATACAGCAAGTGCATACTGTCGTAATTTTATTATTTCTTTATTGTTAACTTGGTGTCTTACTCATCTAGTGCTACTACAACAGAAATACCACAAGTGGATGGCTTTAACATAGAGAAGTTTATTTCTTCACAGTAAAGTAGGCTAAAAGTCCCAATTCAGGGACCCCGGGTCCAAAGGATGTGCTCTGCTACCGGCTCTGCTTTCTTGATGGTATGAGGTCCCGTGTCCCCCAACCCCCACCCCCGTCTCTCTGCTCGCTTCTCTTTCATATCTCAAGAGATTGCCTCAAGACACAATCCAATCTTGTAGATTGAGTCCTCACTAAACTGCTGCCCATTCTCCCTCATTAACATCATAAGAGGCAGGATTTACAACATATAGGAAAATGACACATTACCGGGAATCATGGCCCAGCCAAATTGATATACACATTTTTTGGAGTCATAATTCAATCCATGACACTTGGTCACAAATTTATTTCTTGAATATAGCATTATCAAAGCCAACAGTTTGATTGAGGAATTCACATCGTTTACCTATGAACTTTTTTTTATTTACTATTCAGGTATTTAGAGATTTGATAATCTTGGTATATTCTTGGTATATCCTGACTATTTTGTCTCAAAATAATTATGTATTATATCTGAAGCTCTTTGAATACAGTTAATCGTTATATTTAGAAATATTTTTCTCTAAAGTTTTTTTTTAACTGATTTTATTTGGTCTTTACGTTATGCTTGTGATTAGTTTCTATCAGGTCTTTCACTATAAGAGTATTATTTTTATAGATTAATCATGGCCATATTAAGTTTTGTCATCTAGATATAAGTTTTTACTTTGCTGATTTGCTGAAAACATTTGACCAAAATATCTCAACAAAAAGATGGACTATATTGGACTTATGAAAAAGACTGTGACTAGATTCAATTGAGATTTCCAGAACTCTTACGCAGAAGCTGATGGGTTCACAGGCTGCGGCTGATCTAGAATCACATGGAACAGAAATTAACTATGTAAGACTGAGTAAATAAAGGAAACTATGGGAATATTGCTGATGTTTTAAGGTCCTACTTTCTGGATATAAGAAACCGCTTTCCTTTCTCCTAAATTATCTAATTGATGGGTTTAGATATTGCAACTCTTGAATTAGAAGTTCTTGTTGATAAACTTAGCAAAGTTTTAACTATCGTAACCAGATAAGTGTCTGAAATTTGAGCTATGATTTTACAGAACAGAAGAGTATTAGCTTTCCTTTTAGCCTCTCAAGAAACAGTTTGTGCCTTAATAGATAAATGTTTCTGTATTTATATCAACATGCAATCTGAGGTTTTGCAGAATATAGTTGCTGTTGAGGCACGTGAAAAACAGTTACCAATGTTGCTTATACATAAACAAACACCTCATGAGATTTGTTTCCTTGGTTCAAAGACCTTAGGGTCATGGTTTCATTGGTTATTTCAGACAACTGGCCTAATATATTGTTAGTGTTTCTATTCTACTTCTTAGTGAAAGGGGCTATGTGGGAATTTCACATTTATTGTTTATTGTCAGCAGCGTAGGCCTAGCGTTTCGGGTATTGTATGTAGTATTGTCAATACATAGCTTGCATAATTCACTTTTGCATGCTCCCATGATTTTGATTTACGTTCCTTCTCTCTCCTCTTTCCTCTTTTCCCATGATTTTATAAAAGTTTAAAATTAACCTAAGTTCCTCTTTGGGAGGGTAGAACAACTAGTGATAAAATCTGGAAGTAAAATGCCTGAACAAGGAAAAATCATCTTGTGGCCAAAACTAGGATGGGGTCAAAAGGTCAAATGTCTGAAGCATGGTTAATGTGGCTGGCCACCTCAGAGGGGAACCAACATTCCGCAGATTCCTTGAACTTCGATTTCTTCCTATATAACCCTCTGATCAGCCTCCAGACTGGGAGGCAGATTTTGGAGGAGCTCATTCCCCTCTGTCTCCTGCATATCGATATACCATGAAAACCCTCTTGCTACTCACCTCACCACTGTCACAGTATTGGCCTCTGAGGCAGGTGGCTCAGAACAGCCATTGTGGTAACACTAGGCCACTATATGGTGCCTGAGATCTTAAAAGCCAGATGATGTCCAATTACCATTTACTGAGCATTTTTGGCCAAAGATTCTGTAGCGAGATCAAAAGCTAAAAAGCATGAAAGAGTTGTATGTAATTCTCCTGGAATCCAGATCTCTGGCTTTCATGGAGGTTAAGGCACCTCGCACAAGCCATCGTCTTTGGGTGTCCTTTTGAACCATGAGCTTTGAGAAAAAACTGGTTCCTGAAGCCATTCTGAGTCAAACAATGGTCCAGATAAACTAGTAAGACCATTCTGCTCTGGGCATTGTGCTTTTTTCGTTTTTGAAGAATTCAATCTGTTTTAGGAAACTAGCTTCAAAGATCGGACTGACAGTTATGTTTAGGGTAAATCAGTCAGTATTTTAATTAGTCTTCAAGACAGTGCTGTATGAAATGCCTTTCTAATGTTTGTGATCAAACACTCACCCTCTTACTATGCAGAAAATTATTTATCTTAAAGAAACCAGGTTCTCAGAGGAAATCGACCCCATGGCTCGGACTCCATTTTGTCTTAGGTACCACTTCTGCTTCTGAAAAGTGACCTATGACTGTTAATAGATAAACCAAGGAGGGGCAGCTTACCCTTGGGAAGAACACTTAGTATGTTTTAAAAAGACTAAGACGTCCTACATCTTGTATTATCTTGCTAGTCATTAATTCTCTGATGGAAACTTGGTTGTCACATGTTAATTTTTCTATAGCTTCTATTTCGTCTAGACAAACTTTATATGCTCCTTATAGATATGTTTTTGTGTGGTAGATCCAACCGTACTAATTTAGATGATCCTTTCCAACTGATAGTGAATTTATGTGGACAATCACTTGTTTAGATTCCTGACGAATGCATGGGCAATGCACTTTGGGAACTTTAGGATTACCTTTAGATATTCATAATAATAATGCTAGTAAGTATTGGAAAGGTAGTGTTAAATTGTTACACAATGCAAAATGAAAGTCAGAAGAAAACCCATTGGTCCAAAACTCAGGGTATGATAGGTAGCTTTAATTCCTACTTACGGTATAGCTGAATTAGAGAAATCTTTTTTATTTTGTTTATTTTTTTATTGTACTTTGGATAAAGGTTTACAGAACAAATAGTTTCTCATTAAACAGTCAGTATACATATTGTTTTATGACATTGGTTAACAACCCCATGACATGTCAACACTCTCCCTTCTTGACCTTGAGGACCTTTTTTTGGTGAAAATATACATAGCCAAAGTTACACCATTTTGAAAGTTTCTGCATGTACAATTCAGTGACATAGATTATATTCTTCCAGTAGTGCTGCTATTCTCACTATCCATTCCCAAATTATTCCATCACTGTTATTTTCAATTCACTGTCCCCTAGGCTTCCCATTAAACCTTTTGAGTTATTTGATCTCACATAGATAATTCTTTTTCTTTTTTCTTTGTACCTTAGATGAAGCTTTGCAGAACAAATAGTTTCTCATTAAATAGTTAGTACACATATTGCCCTATGACAAAGGTTAACAACCCCATGACATGTCAACACTATCCCTTCTCAACCTTGGGTTCCCTATCACCAGCTTTCCTGTACCCTCCTGCCTTCTAGTCCTTGTCCCTAGACTGCTGTGCCTCATTACTCCTGTTTTGTTTTATGAGGCTGTCCAATCCCCAGCTGAACAGTGAACTTCGGGAGGGGC
>NW_004443977.1:1103071-1120966 GCF_000243295.1 Trichechus manatus latirostris | reverse complement strand
AAATAAAATTTAGAAAGAAAAAAGAACAGCAAAGCTCCTGGGGATCCCATAGGTGCAGCTACGAGGTCTGGGGAAGTTGTCCCCAGGTGTTGAAGTACAGACTGGCTAGGAGGTGTAGAAGTATTCAGCACCAGGTATCCAGGGGACAGGAAGAGAAGGAAGGTATAGAGAGACAAGAAACTGAATAATGAAGAAAAACAAAGAGGGAAAAGAAAACAAAACAAATTTTTTAAGAAAAGAACAAGAACCCCCCCCCAAAAAAAACATGAAAAAATAAATGCCCTCAGGGATCCCTCTGTACGTCTGCACAAGCTGAGGGGGTAGGTCCCAAGCCACACATCACCGCCTGGCCAGAATGGGCTCCCAACTCGAGAAAAGAAAAAGAAAACAAACAAACAAACAAAAGCCCCAGGATCCCACCAGTGTGGCAGCACGGACCGGGAAGCAGTTCCACACTCAAATGGACCTCCACAGCCCCTCAGGAAGAAGCAAAGATGGCGCACGGAGACAGGTATTTGAGCAAAAGCAGGGAGAGGTGGTGAGAGGTAAGGAAGAAATGAAAAGAAGTGGTAAAAAGCAACACCAGCAGCCAACAAACGGCACTCAGGGGGTCGGTTAGTGCGGGTGGGTCGAATCCAAGCAGCCGGTGCTTCCCGGCCAAGAGACTGTGGCTGCGAGAAGGAGAGGAGGCCAAGTGGGGGTGAAGAAGGGTGGGGGGTGGCAAGGCATGTATCACTGTTTACCAGTTGTTCTGTCTCCTGCTGGAAGCTCCATGAAGCTGCTTTCTCCTACCCCCTATTTGCTGGTCTCTGATAGGAGTCCAAGACGGCGGATCCATGCTGCATTAGCTGATAGGGGACCTCTCCATGTATGTCTCCTCGCTCTCTGTTCTCTGTCAGTTTCTTATTCCATTTGGTGCTTGGCTGAGTTCTTTATCTCTTCATTTGATGTTTAGGATTTCAGGATTGCTGTTTTCTGTGTTTGGCTTAGTTTTTCAGATCTTTGCTACGGAGGGACAGCGTGGTGCTTCTGCCTAGAGCGCCATGTTTCTGGAAGTCTGCCTAGAGAAATCTTTAAGAAAATTTGTGACATCACTATGGGACAAGTAGCAGACAAATGTGGTAGTGGGATGGAATCACAACAGCGATCTATGATCTCATAAGCCAAGGTGACATGAGATAACAGAATATCTTAGATTTTTTAATTAGTCCAAGAAGATAGTCTGTGCTATAGAATTAGACAGCAAGCTACTTGGTTACACACTGTAACACCCTTACAAACACCAGATTTATTTGGTTGGTTACCATCAGGAATAAGTACATGGGCTAAATCACTATTGCAAAGAATAGTAATATTCTTAGTCTACATCCTGATATATTAGGCATAATAAAATTTATCTTCTATTGTCTTACACACTTAAAAGGCAAAAGAAGGCCTCAGGCTAATATGTTGATGTACATTGAGTCTGCGCACTTCGGCAATGTGATTCACGAGCACATCACTCTTACTTAATAACCTGGTAAAGAACCAGATGGTATCCGGTGGAAAACCAGCACCATGAGTTTAAAGAACCTGCCATGGTCGCCATCTAGGAGCTCGACTAATTCCAGATATTGATCATCGATGTGTTATGTTCAATCTCCAATCAAAAGGAGGGAATGATTTAGAAGATAATACTGGAATCATTCCCTCTCCTTAAGCATAGAGAATGTGACCCAGCTGGAGCTGGGCTCACAAGGGCTCACAAGAACACATCAGCAGGGCCCTGAGGTATAAAGACAATAGCTAGGATAGTCTTGGAAAATATGTTTTAGGGAAACTTTCACATAAACCACTGAAACAGAACACAAAAGACTTTCCACTCTTATCTTTTTCTATTAGCATTTAGAGAATTGAAAATTTGTTGGATCAGTGAAGACCCTCCTGACTGTCATTTCTGAAACCTGTACCAACGATTGTTAAGAAAGACAATTCAAAATGTAGGATTACAATTTCTAGCCAATCTGAGAAAAGGTAAAGCTTTCAATGGTTTTGCCCATTTTGTAATGTTAATATATACTGACGGCTCTGTAATATTTCCTTGGAGTCCAGCAGACATGGCTGTGGCAGAATGCTTGTGTGTTTTCCCATTCTTGCCTATTCTGTAATACTCTTTGGACTTGGACAAACATGGTTCCAGCAGCATGCTTGTCCATTTTCCCACTTTCGTCTGTTCTGTGATATTACTTTGGACCTGGGCAGACATGGCTCTGGTAGCATGGTTGTCTGTTTCCCACTTCTGCCTTTTTGAATAAAAAAATAAATAAAACTTTCTTTTTGCTTTAAAAAAGAAAAAAATGTAAGCAATCATTCTACTCCCCTGCTTAAAACTTCTCCAGCGCTTCTCTTTGCTGTTGAAATAAAATCCTAATTCCTTATCATATGCTACAATGCCCTGCATGACTGTCTTAGTCATCTAGTGCTGCTATAACAGAAATACCACAAGTGGATGGTTTTAACAAAGAGAAGTTTATTTCTTCACAGTCAAGTAGGCTAAAAATCCAAATTGAGGACATCAGCTCCAGGGAAGGGCTTTTTCTCTCTGTCAGCCTTCTTCTCTTCGGTGTTCTCCCAGACTAGGAGCTTGTCTGCGCAGGGACCCCGGTCCAAAGGATGTGCTCTGCTCCTGGCACTGCTTTCTTGATGGTATGAGGTCCCCCTGTCTCACTGCTCACTTCTGTCTTTTATATCTCAAGAGATTGCCTCAGGACACAATCCAGTCTTGTAAATTGAGTCCTGCCTCACTAACACAACTGCTGCCCATCCTCCCTCATTAGCATCATAGAGGCAGGATTTACACACTTGGGAAAATCACACAATACTGGGAATCATGGCCCAGCCAAATGGATACACACATTTTTGGGGGGACATAATTCAATCCACGACAATGACCTAGCCCCTGATTGTCACTGTCCCCTCACCCCATCTCACACCATTCTTCCACTCATTCACTACATTACATTTCAAACACACCAAACTTTCAAGTTGTTCTCCAAGCTCTTTCTCTCCCGTCTTTGCACCTGCTATTCTTTCCGCCTGGAAGGTAGAGATGATCCACAAAACAAAAAACTGTCTGCTACCCCATTTTGAAGTCTTATATATCTTTTTATCCTAACCAGGAAATAGTATATACATTAAGAACCCATTCCTCAATACTAATGGTATAGTGAAATAAAAATTTATACCCTCCAGACTTGCTGGAGCCTAACAACAGAAAGATTAAAACTGCCCCAGACTGTTAAGGAATTAACCTGCTCATAACTAACATACCTTGGGTTTATTGCGCCCTGTGACCCACAAAGTGTTCTATGCCTAAAGTAACAATTCCTTAGATCATCTCATGATTGCTGATAAACGATCACATGATCACCAACTACCCCCATTTATGACTACATGTTATTTGAAAATCTTTTACCTTATTTTTACAAATGTTAAACCTTAATTAAGTCTTTAACTTTCTTTTTCTCACTATATAAACCTTTGACTATTTTTCTGTTTCTAGAGCTCCTTTCCACTTTCAGTTGGGGTGCCACCCAATTCATGAATGATTTGGTCTTTTTCAAATAAACTCATTATAAATGTAAAATTTGTCTAAATCTCTGTAATTTTCTTTGATAATATGTAAGAAAGAAAAAGGAGTCCCTAGATGGCACAAACAGTTAAGCGCTCAACTACTAACTGAAAGGTTGGAGGTTCAAACCCACTTAGAGGCACTTTGGAAGACAGGCCTAGCAATCTGCTTCCAAAAGGTACAGCCTTGAAAACCCTATGCAGTACAGTTCTACTCTGCACACATGGGGTCACCGTGAGTTGGAATTGGCTTGAAGGCAACTAACAACACCAAGAAAGAAAGAAAAATGGGGAGAAGTAGTACTATAATCACAGAATCCTAATAAACATTTATTTGATTTTGGCTAGGAGAGATGAGGAAGAAGAAAATAATCCCTCAACCCTCCTGCTTCTGATTTCTGTACTAGTGAGAGGCTTAAAACCACAAACACAAGGAGTTTCTATTTGGACTAAAGTGCTAACCAGTACATGACTGTCCTGCCTCATTTACAAATTGATACACTTTAGTACTAACATATTTCATGTCACTTTTCTGCTTCACGAATGATATGAAGAGACAGACAAACCACACCGTCCCTCTGCAGCAAAGACCTGAAAAACTAAATAAAACATATACAAACTTCAACCCTGGAAACCTGGGCAACAAATGAAGGCATAAAGAACTAGATTAAACACCGAATGGAAGGAGAAACTGACGGAAAACAGAACGAGGAGAGATATGGAGTAGAGGTCCCCTGCCAACTAACACGGCACAGCATGGCCATCTTGAAACAGAGCCAGCAAAGACCCAGATAGAATACAAGAACACAGCTTCACAGAGCTCCCAACAGGAGACAGAGCACCAGAAAAACACATTTTCCCATCCCTCAGGTTTCTGGTGAATAGAAGCAAGCCTCCACCGCTGGGGTCCACAATATAAGCCCCCACCCCCAACCCAGCCTGCTCCACACCCTCCTGCTGTGTGGATTTTTTTTCCTCTCTTCCTTCCTTTTCTTTCTCCCTCCCACCTAGCCCCATATGCCACCGCCCCCATCCCTCCAGCCCCCACTGCACCACTGCAGCTAAACAGCTACTGACCCACCGCCAGCCCAGATCCACCCCACACCCACCCACCAACACTTAATGCAGCCATTTTTTCTATTTTCCTTTCTTTTCTTTCATTCTCCCTCCCACCTAGCCCCATTCACCACTTCCCCTTCCTTCCCATTGTCCCCCGGGTCTGCGACCCCCCCCCACTTGTGGTCGTTACCATGCCACTATTTTTTTTCTTTTTTTATTCTTTTTCTTCCTTTTCTTTCTCCCTCCCACCTAACCCCATATGCCACCTTCCCCCAACATATGTGGTTTTCCACCATGTGTCTATCAGTTTGTCATACTTTGGTGGCTTGCGTGTTGCTGTGATACTGGAAGTTTTGCCACTAGTCTTTCAAATGCCAGCAGGGTCGTCCTTGGTGGAGAAGTTTCAGCAGAGCTTCCAGACTAGGACAGACTAGAAAGAAGGACCTGGTAGTCTACTTCTGAAAAAATTGGCCAGTGAAAACCTCATGAATAGCAGCAGAACATTGTCTGATATAGTGCTGGAAGATGAGCCCCTCAGGTCGGAAGCCATTCAAAATCCGAATGGGGAAAAGCTGCCTCCTCAAAGTAGAGTTGACCTTAACGACATGGATAGAGTCGAACTTTTGGGACCTTCATCTACTGATGTGGCACGATTCAAAATGAGAAGAAATAGCTGCAAATATCCATTAACAATTGGAACCTGAAATGTACGAAGTTTGAATCTAGGAAAATTGGAAATTTTCAAAAATGAAATGCAATGCATAGAGGTTGATATCATAGGCATTGGTGAGCTGAAATGGACTGGTATTGGCCATTTTGAATCAGGCCATCATATGTCCTACTATGCCAGGAATGACAAATTTAAGAGGAATAACATCAAGTTCATCGTCAAAAAGAACATTTCAAGATCTATCCAGAAGTACAACACTGTCAGTGATAGGATAGTATCCATACACCTACAAGGAAGACCAGTTAATATGACTATTATTCAAATTCACGCACCAACTACTAAGGACAAAGATGAGGAAACTGAAGATTTTTACCAACCTCTGCAGCCTGAAATTGATCAAACATGCAATCAGGATGCATTGATAATTACTGGTGATTGTAATGCAAAAGTCAGAAACAAAGAAGGATTGGTAGTTGGAAAATAGGGACTCGGTGATAGAAACAACATCAGAGGTCGCATGATAGAATTTTGCGAGACCAATGACTTCTTCATTGCAAATACCTTTTTTCAACAACACAAACAATGACTATACACGTGGACCTTGCTGGATGGAATGAATACCTGGGAATCAAATTGACTACATCTGTGGCATAAGATGAGGGAAAAGCTCAATATCATCAGTCATAACAAGGCTAGGGGCCGACTGCAAATTGCTCACATGCAAGCTCAAGTTGAAATTGAAGAAAATTAGAACAAGTCCACAAGAGCCAAAGTACAACCGTGAGTATATCCCACCTGAATTTAGAGACCATCTCAAGAATAGAATTGACATATTGAACACGAATGATCAAAGACAAGACTAGTTGTGGGATGACATCAAGGACATCATATATGAAGAAAGCAAAAAGTCATTCAAAGAGGTGGGGCCAAGATGATGGAATAGTCAGACACATCCTGTCATCCCTCTTACAACAAAGACCCAAAAAAACAAGTGAATCGATTATATATGACAATCTGGGAACCCTAATCATCAAAGACAAAGTTGAAAAATCGGACTGAACAGCAGGTGGAAGGAGAGACAATTCAAAAGCAGCAGAGAAGTACAGATCACAAGATCACCAGTGCCCTGCTAGCTGAGTCTGTGCAGCGCTCATGAGCAGAGGCAAGCAGCATCATTCAAAGACAAGCATCACCACATCAGGTATAGCCAAGCAGCCATGAATCTGCACCCACCTCTAGAACCAAGAAGGAGCAACACCAGACCTGTGAAAGTTAAGTGCAAGCTTCTAACCTACCACGTGAGGGCAAAATAACCTCTCCCCCTCCCAGAGTTTCAAGGTGGAGAAGCACTTCCTTCCCCTCCCCCAGCCCTGACCCCACTCTGCTCTGACACAAGTCTGACAGTATTAAAAAACATGATGGCCCCTAAGCTGGGAACTCAGGGCCAGTCAGAAGGCTCTGCCCCTTAACCCAGTCACTGGCATAATAGGTGCACAGACTTGCAGCACCCTTCACCCCTGCCCAGACCTGTGTGGGCCAATTCAACACTACACACCCTCATTAGCATAAAATAGAAGGGTATACACGTGAAACCCATTTTCAACTGCAGCAACCAAGTGGGAGCTACAGATCTGTGACATTTGACACTGCTCTACCCCCTAAGCAGAGGCCTCACCCACCCACACTGGGGGCCTGAGGGCTGGTAGCACCAACCACTCCATCTAGCCACCATGACAGAAGTCTGAGAATTAGTGGTATCTCCCAGTCCCTCCAGCCAACAGCACCAGGTGCCCAAGACTGGCTGCAATACCCGCCCCCCACTACACGTTGTAGGAGACAGGGATACGCTCTCCACCCAGGCTCAGCCATCAGCTACCTGTCTTGCTCCCTGCATAGCCCCCACTGCAGCCAGATAGCTGTGCCTGTTGTGAACACAGCTACACAGCCCTTCCTGCCTAGCACTGTAGGTGAGAGTCCCCTTCCAGCCTAGGGCTGTAGCTGAGAGTCCTACACCACACACTTGGTGATTGATGACCTGGACACCTGTGCCACACCCCCACAAGAAAAGTGAACAGACTCCTGGGCTCACATACCTAGTAGCTGCTCTGATCACCTGGAGACAAGAGATGAGAGCTTCAAGATGCCAACAACCAAAGTAGCTCACACACCCAGCCTACTTGGGCATATCAAAACAAAAATTCCGGACACAGTAAACAAATATACAATAAATAAATAAATATAATAACCTATCGATGCCCTGGAGACAACAGTCAATGTCAAATTACATAAAGAAGCAGGTCAAGATGGCTCCAGCAAATGACCAAAATAAAGAACCAAGAAACCTTCCAGAAGAAGATAAGGCAACGGAACTACCTGAAAAAGAATTCAGAAAACTAACATAAAGAGGTCTTCAAGAGATAGGAAGGAGATCAGGCAAAACTCAGACCAAGCCAAGGAACACACAGACAAAGCAATAGAGGAATTCAAGAAAACAATACAAGAACAAAGCAACAAAATTAACAAGCTGCTTGAAACCATAGAGACAGCAACTAGAAATCCAAAAGATTAACAATAAAATTTCAGAATTAGACAACTCCATAGAAGGTCATAGGAGCAGAATTGAGACAATGGAAGTCAGAATTAGTGAGATTGAGGATAAATACCTTGACACTAATTTATTTAAAAAAGTTTTTTTAAGGAAGAAAGCCTAAGAATTATGTGGGACACTATCAAGGGAAAAAATCTATGAGTGATCAGAGTACCAGAATGGGGTGGGGGGGATAACAGAAAACACAGAACTGTTGAAGATTTGCTGACAGAAAACTTCCCTGATATCATGAAAAACGAGAAGATATCCAAGAAGCTCAACGAATCCCATACAGGGCAGACTCCAAAAGAGAGTCACCAAGACATATCATAATCAAACTTGCCAAAACAAAAGACAAAGATAGAATCTTGAGAATGGCTAGGGATAAATGAAAAGTCACCTACGAAAGAGAACCAATAAGACTAAACTCTGACTAATCCGCAGAAACCGCGCAGACAAGAAGGCAATGGGATGACATATACAAAGCCTTGAAGGAAAAAGATTGCCAGCCAAGAATTATATCCCCCACACATATATCAGTTTGTTGTACTGTACGGGCTTACATGTGGCTATGATGCTGGAAGCTACGCCACCAGTATTCAAATACTAGTGGGGTCACCTATGGCGGACATGTTTCAGCTGAGCTTCCAGACTAAGATAGACTAGGAAGAAGGACCCCACAGTTCACTTTTGAAAATAATTGGGCAGTGAAAACCTTACAAATAGCAGTGGAACACTGTCTGATGTAGTACTGGAAGATGAGCCACTCAGGTTGGAAGGCACTCAAAATACAACTGGGGAAGAACTGCCTCCTCAGAGTAAAGTTGACCTTAATGATGTAGATGGAGTCAAGTTATCGAGATCTTCTTTTTGCTGATGTAGCATGACTCAAAATGAGAAGAAACAACTGTAAACATCTATTACTAATCAGAACATGAAATGTACAAAGTATGAATCTAGGAAAATTGGAAATTTTTCATCCTCTTCTGAATCAGGCTTGAATTTCTGGCAATTCCCTGTCGATATGCTGCTACAGCCACTTTTGAACGATCTTCAGCAAAATTTTACTTGTGTGTGATATTAATGATATTGTTCAATAATTTCCACATTCGGTAGGATCACCTTTCTTAGGAATAGGCATAAATATGGATTTCTTCCAGTCGGTTGGCCAGGTAGCTGTCTTCCAAATTTCTTCACATAGACAAGTGAGTACTTCCAGTGCTGCATCTGCTTGTTGAAACATCTCAGTTGGTATTCTGTCAATTCCTGGAACTTTGTTTTTCACCAATGCCTTCAGTGCAGCTTGGACTTCTTTCTTCAGTACCATTGGTTCCTGCTCATATGGTACCTCCTGAAATGGTTGAACGTTGACCAATTCTTTTTGGTATAGTGACTGTGTATTCCTTCCATCTTCTTTTGATGCTTCCTGAGTCGTTTAATATTTTGCCCATAGAATCCTTCACTATGTCTACTCGAGGCTTGAATCAGGTGATGCTGTCAGAGAGGGTGACACCAAAATGACTGCCTATAAAATTTTTGTGGAGTGTTTCAGCATAAATTTATTATTTTTTATAAAAATATTCCTGTAGTTAGGTTTTTTTTTTTTTTAAGTTAGTTATGGAGCACTGGTGGTGTAGTGGTTAAGAGCTTGGCTGCTGACCAAAAAGGTCACCAGTGCTCCTTGAAAACCCTGTGGGGCAGTTCTTCTCTGTCTTATAGGGTCGCTATGAGTTAGAATTAACTCCACTGCAAGGGGTTAGGGATAGGTGCTGATTTTGTCAAATTTTCCGGTGCTTTAGCTATAATAGTGTGGTAATTAGCATGGGCGGAGGTGACACCATGAGTTACCACACTGGGTGACACCAACCCTCATGACACCACAGTCTGCGCCGCAGTTTTATCAAGTGCTTCTGTCTCCCATATCTCACCAGATGCAAATATCAAAACCAGAAGCAACTATCCAAACCAGATGTTTTGCTAAGTAGCATAATGAATATCAGAAATGGATTTTTATTGGTTAAGTTAATTACTTGTTAATTAACATAATCACCAGTGAGATCTCATTAGGAAATACAGTAGTATTCAAGATACAGGATTAGTTGAAATATTTCAAAACTGTGTCCCACATAGGCACCTAAGACTTGATCTCTTAATGGTCCGGTGTCCATCCATTGAGTAGTAGGATTTCTGATGCTAATTATGAGAGGAATTTTGTTGAGTCACTTTCAAGTGAACTTTTATGCAAAGGTGATTAGAGCACTTAAAAAAACAGACAACTGGGTTTTCATTTTGTTTTATGAACTCCTTGTGCTTGCTTGTAAATGCATGGTTATAAAATGTCTACACGAATAGCAGAATTTGATCTATAGACCCAGCCTAGCCTCTGTCTGAGACAACACCGGCCTACAGACCTCAAACAACCATTCAGAGTCCCGAAGCTGGCACAACTTTGCATAGCTGGCAAGGACACGTGCATTTTCTGGCTTCTGCTGGCTTTGGGCTGTTCCTTCCTCAGGAGGGCTAGTGTTGAAGTTTGCCCTGGGGGTGCCAGGGCTGACCATTTGCATCTTAGCAGCAGTCTCCTGGTCTCCCTTCTGTCCCCATGCCAGAAGAGGGGCTATCTTCTCACCAGTTTTTCTCAGAGCAATGAAGTCTTCATCAGCCACTTAATGTTTCCAAGTCCCCAGTCCCAGCCCCAGATCATATGTTCTGAAAATTCATTTTTGAAAGAGGGACAAGTGACAGGAGGAGGCTTTAAAAACTAAACCAAAACCCCTGCCATCAAGTCGGTTCCAACTCACCCCAAATTTGAGATGTTGAAGAAGAAAGTATTTTAATGATAATAGTGTTTACTATGAGCCAAATAGTCCACCAACATTTCGTTTATGCTCACAATGATCTTTTGCGGTATTCCCATTTCACAGTTGAGAAATCTTTAAATCTGTGATAAGCAACTTGCTCAGTGTTCTACTGGTAGTATGTGGCATAGCAGGGGACTTTAGAGCCCATCTACTCTTCTATAAACCAGTTGCTGTTTATAGAATTCCAACTCATGGCAATCCCATGTGTGTCAGAGTAGAACTGTGCTTCATATAATTTTCAGTGGCTGATTTTTCAGAAGTAGATCACCAGGCCTTTATTCCACAGAACCTCTGAGTGGACTCAAATCTCCAATCTTTCAGTTAGCAGCCAAACATATTAACCATTTGTACTACCCAAGGATTCCTCACTCTTCTATAGTGCTTCTTTATTGAGGTCCCTTTGTCTCTTTCATTCTTTCATTCTTGCTCACTCTCTTTCCAAGATCAAAGTTCAAAATAATTAACACAGTGGGTAAAATTAGCTCATGAACAGACACAAGGCTTGTCTCTATTGCACTATCAGCACCAGAATTATATATATATTTTGTTATTGTTTACCTCCACAGACAAGCTCCATAGGTTCAAGAAATGTGTTTTGGCCTGGGTGCCATAGTTGCGGGGGGTCGTCTAGGTCAATTGGCATAACAAAGTTCATAAAGAAAATGTTCTACACCCTACTTTAGTGAGTAGCTTCTGGGATCTTAAAAGCTTGTGAGTGGCCATCTAAGATACATCTACTTGTCCCATGCCATTTGAAGCAAAGAAGAATGAAGAAAATCATAAGGGAAATACTAGTCCAAAGGACTAATGGACCACAAGTACCACAGCCTTCACCTGCCTGAGCCCAGAAAAACTAAATGGTACCCGGCTACCACCACCAACTGCTCTGACAGGGATCAGAACAGAGGGCCCCGAACAGAGAGTGAGAAAAATGTAGAACAAAATTCAAATTCACAAAAAAAGACCAGACTTTCTGGTCCAACAGAAACTGGAAGAAACCGTGAGACTACGGCCCCCGGACGCCTTGTTAACTCAGAACTGAAGCCACTCCTGAATTTCACCCTTCAGCCAAAGATTAGACAGGCCTATAAAGCAAACAGTAATACATGTGAGGAATGTTCTTCTTGTTCAGTCACGTATACAAGACCAAAAGGGCAACACCTGCCCAAAAGCAATGATGAGAAGGCAGTAAGGGACAGGAAAAATGGATCGATAGAAACGGGGAATTGGGGTGTGGAAGGTGAGAATGTTGACACATCACAGGGATTGCAACCAATGTCACAAAACAATTTGTCTATAAATTATTGAATGAGAAACTAATTTGTAAAGTTTCAACTAAAGCACAATGAAAAGAAAAAGAAATGTGTTTAGTTCACTGCTTTCTATGGTATCTGGAAGAGTACCTCAGGCATATGAGGTTCTCAATAAATATTTGTTGAATGAATGAATAAATGGACAAGCAGATGAATGAAATAGAAAGTCTAGAAATAGATCCAAATATATAAGAGAATTCAGTAAAATGATAGAGGTGGCATTTCAAATCAAGTAGAAAAGATGGATTACTCAATAAATGGCGCCGGGACAAATGGGTAACCATCTGGAGAAAAAAAAATGTATCATTACACCAAAATAAGTTTCAGAGAGATCGAAGATTTATGTATAAAAAAATGAATTTATTGTTGTTATTAGTTGCCATCGAGTCAGTTCCAACTCTTGGCGAACCGATGTGTGCAGAGTAGAACTGTTCCATAGGGTTTTCAAGGCTGTGGCCTTTCAGAAGCAGATCTCCAGACCTGTATTCCCAGGCATCTCTGGGTGGGTTTGAACCGCCGACCTTTTGGCTAGTAGTCAAACGCTTAACTGTATATATGCTACAAAATAAATCATGGGAGAAATTTTCTCTGGGGAACTTCTACCTATTCCGCTACTCCACTGCAGTTTTTTGACAATTAATAAAATGACTTTAGATTATGTTGATGAAAATGTGTATATGTTTATGTGTGTATGTGTACATGTAAGGGAGGAGGCAGCAGGTAAGTAAAAACTTAAGGAGAAAGGGGTGATAATTGAAGACGCAAAGATTTGTGAGAAGGAGGATTATCTTAAACAGGAGATGGGTTTTTCTCTTAAATTGAAGGGAAGAAAGAATGGCCATTCAGATAAAAACTTGAGAGAGCAGATGGTAAGTTGAAGCTGTTCACAGCAAATGAAGATAAGCAAAGGATAGCTATTTTTTTTTAAAAAATTGATAATGCTCTTGGATGAGAGGTATAATTCATGGGCCACATAGTTTCAGCCCATAATCTGACACTTAGCAATAGTAGGTTGTCATTATAGATTCATTTGACTATATAGTTTCCTTTTGATTAAGATGTCTATTAACAAAGGAGTGTACCCTATAGGGTTGCTATGATTTGGAATCAACTCAGTGGCAACAGGTTTTATTACTCAGTTTTAAAATCTGGAAAAATCGGAAACTCGATTGCATCTTATCTTATGTTAGTATTAACTTTAAAAATCGCCTCTCAGGATGAGGTCTCAGAATGAGGAATGACAAGGGCAGCATTTTCTTAAATGGTATTAGTAAAAGGGGCTTTGGTGTTCTTTCTCTTGCTTTCTCTAAAATGAGAGAGACAAGCTATTGAAATGAGTAGAGACTTAAAACTAACCCTGGTAGCCCTTGCTCACTCTGGAGTTTGGCCACAACACAAGGACTATTTTAGTTGTCCAAACTGGCCTAAATCATTGGAAACTAGAAGGGACAGCTGCTACAAGTCCTTTTGGAATGAATGATGACTAATTAAGTCTTAAGGAAGGGTCAGATTCCAATGGTTTTATCTGTTTCTGTGGGAACTTGGGAGTGACATAGCCTCTTCGCAAACCTAAGGTAAGGAGAACAGTAATGATGTTACTATGTACTAGGCCCCTACTGCTGCCGGACCCTGTACTGGATGCTTTACATATTTTGTCTTGTTTTAACCACACAACAACCCTATGAGATAGATACTATTAATATCTCCATTTTACAAATAAGGAAACGAAGACATGGAGAGATTAAGTAGCTCAGAGAGCTGTTTCCAACTTCAGACTCAGGCTGTTAAATATTATAGCACATTTTATTTCTCACTATGCCATTAAAAAAAGAAAAGAGGAAAAAGAAGCATATCAAGAAGACTAAGCACAGTGTCAGCTCCCTACTCCAGACTGTTCCCTTACTTCTACATTTATCACGGTGTGTCTTACATTTTAAATCATCTTATACCAGTCTTTGGAATCAACTCAACGTCAGTGCGTTTTGTTTGTTTTATACAAGTCTTAGCTTCTGTGGTGCAATGGATCACTTTTATGTGGCCTTTCTCACCACAGTCTTGTAACTCCCACCCAAGGGATTAGGTGGGACTGTGCAAATAAAGTAATTGTGGCCCACCAAGGGGACTGGGGAGCCCTGGCAGCGCAGTAGTCAAGAGCTCGGCTGCTAACCAGAAGGTTGGCATTTCGAATCCACAAGCCACTCCTTGGAAACCCTAGGAGGCAGTTCTACTCTGTCCTATAGGGTCGCTATGAGTTGTAAGTGACTGGACAGCAATGGGTTTGGGTTTTTTTGTGGGGGGAAGGCGTAAGGGAATTGGTCAGTTTTGCCATCCCACTAGATCTAAAATGAGCCATCCCAGAGGCAGGAAGGAGAGGATCTCACCACCACTAGGGAAGAACAACCAAGAACGTAGCACGTCCTTTGGACCTGGGATCCCTGCACTGAGAATCGCTCAGAACCAGGAGACCGAGAAAGAGAGAAAGAGAGAGAGAGAGAGAGAGAGAGGTAAAAATTAAGATGGTGAGAAGCAGCGGCAGAGAAACGGTGACAGGAGAGACAGACAGGAGACCAGCAGGAGATGGCATGATGGGCTGCCCGGCCAATGGAGTGAGAAAGCAGAGTGCCTTTGGACAGGTGGCTTGCTGGCAAAGTAGGGTGCCTCCAGGCACTTGGTGGAGCTAGGTTTGCCCATCCACGGATCAAGAATGCTGAGTGCCTTCCTACCGAGGTTTACTGGCAGAGTGGGATGCCTGGGGCAGAGCTAAAAAAGAGCTTTGTAAACACTTGCCTAAGGTGGGCAGAGGCCAAGGGCCAGAGATCGACCCGCCCGCAGGCACAGCTGACAACAATCTGTCCAAATGGAAGAACTGTGTCTTGAGTTTTCCTGAACCTGATTGTAACCTCTTACTTCCCTAATAAACCTCATAATCGTGAGTATTCTCTGTGAGTTCAGTGTGGCTGTTGTAATGAATTATCGAACCCAGCAGAGAAGTAGAGAGGGCTGTAGGAGGGAAGGCTGGTGTCAGAATTGGTAAAGACGACACAGGAAGCATGTCTGACCTCTTCCTGGTAGGAATCAACCTTGGGCTGTTTAGCTTGATTCTTCTTCCCCCTTGTGAAGTTTGGGGAGGTCAGACATTCCCCCACATCATTTTTACAGTTTTATATCTTATTTCAAGCTCTTTGAAAGCAGAGATTTCATCTTGTACAACTTTGTTCCCTCAACATTAGGAGAAACTCAATAAGTATTTATTGAACAAAAGAATAAATAAATATATTTTACTCTCCTTGTCCTTGGGGACTCTTTATCTCCTATTATCTCAAATTTAAACTTCTCAATCTGACATTCAATAATAATAAAAATACTGGCCATCAATAATCAAATACTTACAATGCAGCAAACATCTGTGCTATGCCATTTACAAGCAATTAATCTTCACAATGACTATAGAAAACTGGTAAAGGGCAGAGTCCAGAGTCAAACTCTGATAATCTCACGCCTGAATCTGTTCCTTAACCCTTATCCCATGCTGCCTCTATTGTTGTTAGGTGCCATCGAGTCAGTTCCGACTCGTAGTGACCCTATGTACAACACAACGAAATACTGCCCAGTCCTGCGCCATCCTCACAATCGTTGTTATGCTTAAGCCCACTGTTGCAGCCACTGTGTCAATCCATCTCGTTGAGGGTCTTCCTCTTTTTCACTGACCCTGTACTTTACCAAACATGATGTCATTCTCCAGGGACTTGTCCCTCCTGATAACATATCCAAAGTATGTGAGATGTGGTCTCGCCATCCTTGCTTCTAAGGAGCATTCTGGTTGTACTTGTTCCAAGACAGATTTGTTTGTTCTTTTGGCAATCCATGGTATATTCAATATTCTTTGCCAACACCACAATTCAAACATGTCAATTCTTCTCCGGTCTTCTTTATCTGTCCTCCAGCTTTCACATGCATAGGAAGCAATTGAAAACATCATGGCTTGGGTCTGGCACACCTTAGTCTTCAAGGTGACATCTTTGCTTTTCAACATTTTAGAGAGTTTTTTTGCAGCAGATTTACCCAAATACAACACATCGGTTGATTTCTTGACTGCTGCTTCCATAGGTGCTGATTGTGGATCCAAGTAAAATGAAATCCTTGAGAACTTGAATCTTTTCCCCGTTTATCATGACGTTGCTTATTGGTCCAGTTGTGAGGATTTTTGTTTTCTTTATGTTGAGGTGTAATCCATAATGAAGGCTGTGGTCTTTGATCTTCACCAGTAAGTGCTTCAAGTCCTCTTCACTTTCAGTAACCAAAGTTGTGTCATCTGCATATCGCAAGTTTTTAATAAGTCTTCCTCAAATCCTGATGCTCCATTCTTCTTCATATAGTCCAGCTTCTGAGATTATTTGCTCAGCATACAGATTGAATTGGTATGGTGAAAGGATGCAACCCTGATGCACACCTTTCCTGAATTTAAACCACTCAGTATCCCCTTGTTCTGTTGGAACAACTGCCTCTTGAGCTATGTACAAGTTCCTCACGAGCAGAATTAAGTGTTCTGGAATTCCCATTCTTTGCAATGTTATCCATAATTTGTTATGATCCACACAGTAGAATGCCTTTGCATAGTCAAATAAAACACAGGTAAACATCTTTCTAGTATTCTCTGCTTTCAGCTAGGATCCGTCTGACATCAGCAATGGTATCCTTGGTTCCTTGTCCTGTTCTGAGTCGAGCTTGAATTTCTGGCAGTTTCCTGTCGATATACTGCTGCAGCCTCTTTTGAATGATTTGTAGCAAAATTTTACTTGCGTGTGATTTTTAAAAAAATTTTTTTATTGTACTTTAGATGAAGGTTTACAGAACAAATAGTTTCTCATTAAACAGTCAGTACACATATTGTTTTATGACATTGGTTAACAACCCACGACATGTCAATACTCTCCCTTCTCAACCTTGAGGAACTTTTTTTTGGTGAAAATATACATAGCCAAAGTTGCACCATTTTGAAAGTTTCTGCATGTACAATTCAGTGACATTGATTACATTCTTCCGGTTGTGCTGCTATTCTAACTATGCTTTCCCAAATTATTCCATCACTATTATTTTCAATTCACTGTCCCCTAGGCTTCCCATCAAACCTTTTGAGTTGCTGTTGTCAATTTGATCTCACATAGATAATTCTTTTTTTTTGTACCTTAGATGAAGGTTTTCAGAACTAATAGTTTCTCATTAAACAGTTAGTACACATATTGCCCTATGACAACCCCATGACATGTCAACACTGTCTCTTCTCAACCTTGGGCTCCCTATCACCAGCTTTCCTGTACCCTACTGCCTTCTAGTCCTTGTCCCTAGACTGCTGTGCCTCATTACTCCTGTTTTGTTTTATGAGGCTGCCCAATCCCCGGCTGAATGGTGAACTTTGGGAGGGCCTTCACCACTGAGCTGAAAGGGTGTCCGGGGGCCATACTCTCAGAGTTTCTCCAGTCTGTCAGGCTAGTAAATCTGGTCTTTTTTGTGAGTTAGAATTCTGTTCTACATCCTTTTCCAGTTCTGTCCAGGACCTTCTATTGTGATCCTGGTCAGAGCAGTCAGTGGTGGTAGCTGGGCACTGTCTAACTGTACTGGATTCAGTCTGGTGGAGGCCATGGTAGCTGTGGTCCATTAGTCCTTTGGACAAATCTTTTCCTTGTATCTTGTTCTCTTCATTCTCCCTTGCTCTCGAAGAGGTGAGACCAGTGGAGTATCTTAGATGGCTACTCATAGGCTTTTAAGACCCCAGATGCTACTCACCAAGGTAGAATG
>NW_004443977.1:1047523-1101359 GCF_000243295.1 Trichechus manatus latirostris | reverse complement strand
TTTTTTTTGGCTATGTCTGAGCAGGTGGGCTGTGTGTTCTTTGTTGTTTGCTCGTCTGTGGGCACTATACTTTTCACCTCCTTCCTCTAGTTGGCAGGGTCAGTTGCTAATATATGGTACAGCAGGACAAGTCTAGCTCAAGAGGAGTTGCTGGGATGGGTTGTTTGTGGCACTTACTACAGCCACCAGGGCAGGTTGGTAATCAGTGCAGGGCAGTTCCGGTAGGCCGTGCCTGTGCTGCTTGGTGGTGTGATGTTAAGCACATGGTGCAGGTAGGCAGGATGGAGGGGGGAGATTGTGATGTGTGGAGCTAAGATGGGTATGGGAGAGAGGAGAGAGGAATAGGAGCCAAAAACATAAAAACAAAAAAGTGTGCTAGGGGAGCTTGCAGTTGGATTGGAGAGATGAGAGACTACGAAATGGAGAAAAACAAAAACGGGAAGAAGAAAAAAACAAAAGAATGAATAAATAAAAATTAGAAAGAAAAAAGAACAGCAAAGCTCCTAGGGATCCCCGGGTACAGCTAACGGGTCTGCAGAAGTTGTTCCCAGGTGTTGAAGTACAGCCTGGCTAGGAGATGTAGAGGTATTCAGTGCCAGGTATCCAGGGGATAGGAAGAGAAGGAAGGTATAGAGAGATGAGAAACTGAGTAATGAAGAAAGACAAAAAGGGGAAAAGAAAACAAAACAAATTTAAAAAAAGAAAAGAACAAGAAACCTTCCCCCAAAAAACAGAAAAATAAAAACCCACAAAAAAAAAATGCGCTCAGGGATCCCTCTGTGCATCTGTGCAAGCTGAGGGGGTAGGTCCCAAGCTGCACAGCACTGCTCAGCCAGATCGGGCTCCCAACTGAAGGAAAGAAAAAGAAAAACAAACAATTGAAAACAAACAAACAAACAAAAAGCCCCGGGATCCCACCGGTGTGGCAGCATGGACCGGGAAGCAGCCCCACACTCGAAGAGAGCTCCACAGCCCCTCAGGAAGAAGCAAAGATGGTGCACGGAGCCAGGTATTTGAGCAAAAAGAGGGGAGGTGGTGATAGGTAAGGAAGAAATGAAAAGAAGTAGTAAAAAGCAACACCAGCAGCCAACAAACAGCACTCATGGAGTCGGCCAGTGCAGGCAGGTGGAATCCAAGCAGCTGGTGCTTCCCGGCCAAGAGACTGTGGCTGCGGGAAGGAGGGGAGGCCGAGTGGGGGTGAAGAGGTGTAGGGGGGTGGGAAAGCGTACATCGCTGTTTACCAGTTGTTCTGTCTCCTGCCGGAAGCTCCATGAAGCTGCCTTCTCCTACCCCCTATTTACTGGTTTCTGATAGGAGTCCAAGATGGCGGATCCATGCTGCATTAGCTGATAGGGGACCTCTCCATGTATGTCTCCTTGCTCTCTGTTCTCTGTCAGTTTCTTATTCCATTTGGTGCTTGGCTGAGTTCTTTATCTCTTCATTTGATGTTCAGGATTTCAGGATTGCTGTTTTCTGTGTTTGGCGTAGTTTTTCAGATATTTGCTGTAGAGGGACAGCGTGGTGCTTCTGCCTAGAGCGCCGTGTTGCAGAAAGTTCCTTCCATGTGATGATATTGTTCAATAATTTCCACATTCGGTAGGATCACCTTTCTTAGGAATAGGCATAAATATGGATCACTTCCAGTTGGTTGGCCAGGTTGCTGTCTTCCAAATTTCTTCACATAGATGAGTGAGTACTTCCTGTGCGGCATCCACTTGTTGAAACATCTCAATTGGTATTCCATCAATTCCTGGAGCCTTGTTTTTCACCAACGCCTTCAGTGCAGCTTGAACTTCTTTCTTCAGTACCATTGGTTCCTGCTCATATGGTGCCTCCTGAAATGGTTGAACGTGACCAATTCTTTTTGGTATAGTGACTCTGTGTATTCCTTCCATCATCTTTTGATGCTTCCTGTGTCGTTTAATATTTTGCCCATAGAATCCTTCACTATTTCAACTCGAGGCTTGAATTTTTTCTTCAGTTCTTTCAGATTGAGAAATGCAGAGCATGTCCTTCCCTTTTGGTTTTTCATCCAGTTCTTTTCCCATGTGATTATAATGCTTTGTCTTCTCGAGCTGCCTTTTGAAATCTTCTGTTCAGCTCTTTCACTTCATCATTTCTTCCTTTCACTTTAGCTACTCGACATTCACGAGCAAGTTTCAGGCGTTGCTCAAGATGGCAAGGCAACAAGTCCTGAATTCTAGCAAGCCTGGAGGGAGTCTATGTTTCCTCTGCCAACTAATAAGATTTATGTTCTTCTAATTCCTTTTTAAACTTCTTCGTTAAGTTCTGCATTCATTTGTTCTTGATTTCTAACATGAAGTGTCTCCTTTTCACTTCCACCATTTCAGTCCTTCAGTTTCTCTCTCTAGACTATTGGAATGGTCTTAATAATCTGTTTTATCTTCTTAGAAAGCCACTCTGCAAACTCTTAATTTAGAGTTCAAAAAACTTAAGTGATTTCCAGTTACAAAAAAACCAAATCTGTACGTCTCCATAGCTCATACTTTATTGAAATGTAGATTATTACATATATTAATGACTTGAGTACAAAGGAAACGGTAGGACATAAATTCCACTCAAATACTATTAGAGAATTAAAGTTGAGTTTTGCATATATTTTATTTATATTTTAATTAATCAGGAAGTGGCTACTAATTTTTCCAAGAAAAAATGATAGTGGTGCCATTGTTTTAGCAGTATGCTCAGCTACTAACCAAAAGGTCTGCAGTTCAAACCCATCAGCTGCTCTGTGGGAGAAAGATGTGGCAGCCTACTTCTGTAAAGACTGTCGTTGTTGTTGTTAGGTGCCATCAAGTTGGTTCTGACTCAAACCCTATGGGGCAGTTCTACTCTGTTCTATAGGGTTACTCTGAGTAGAGTCAACTCCACCGCAACAGCATTATATAGTTGCCTATGTGAAATATAGGACGTGGAACAAGGGATGTCATTGCTGATGCCAGGTGGAGCTTAGCTAAAAGCACAGAATACCAGAAAGTTTACCTGTGTTTTATTGACTATGCAAAGATATTCGACTGTGTGGATCATAACAAATTATGGATAACATTGCAAAGAATGAGAATTCCAGAACTCTTAATTGTGCTCATGAGGAACCTGTACCTAGACCAAGAGGCAGTCGTTCAAACAGAACAAGGGGATGCTGCGTGGTTGAAAGTCAGGAAAGATGTGTGTCAAGGTTGTACCCTTTCACCATATGTATTTATTCAATCTGTGTGCTGAGCAAATAATCCGACAAACTGGACTATATGAAGAAGAACGGGGCATCAGGATTGGAGGAAGACTCATTAACAACTTGCGATATGCAGATGACACAACCTTGCTTGCTGAAAGTGAAGAAGACTTGAAGCACTTACTGATGAAGATCAAAGACCACAGCCTTCATTATGGACTACATCTCAACATAAAGAAAACAAATATCCTCACAACTGGGTTAATAAGAAACATCATGATAAACGGAGAAAAGATCGAAGTCATCAAGCGTTTCATTTTACTTGGATTCACAATCAACACCCATAGAAGCAGCAGTCAAGAAATCAAGCGATGTGTTGCATTGGGTAAATCTGCTGCAAAAGACCTCTTTAAAGTGTTAAAAAGCAAAGATGTCACTTTGAGGACTAAGGTGCACCTGACCCAAGCCATGGTGTGTTCTATTGCCTCATGCGTGAGTAAAGCTGGACAATGAACAAGGAAGACCAAAGAAGAACTGATGCCTTTGAATTACAGTGTTGGCGAAGAATATTGAATATACCATGGACTGCTAGAAGAGTGAACAAATATGTCCTGAAAGAAATACAGCCAGACTGCTCCTTGGAATCAAGGATGGTGAGAATTGTCTCACGTACTTTGGACATGTTATCAGGGGGCACATCATGCTTGGTAAAGTAGAGGGTCAGAAAAAAAGAGGAAGACCCTCAACAAGATGGATTAACAGTGGCTGAAACAATGGGCTCAAACATAGCAACAATTGTGAGGATGGCACAGGATCAGGCAGTGTCTCGTTCTATTGTACATAGGGTCACTGTAAGTCGGAACTGACTCGATGGCACCCAACAGCAACAACATTTGAAATAAGTCCATTTCCAAAATCACAAAGTAAGCTGAAGGTAAAATTTTGTGGCTGTGTTTCAGTGCATTTGGGGGCTCCATAGCTCTCACTGATTTGTGAAAGAGGTTCAGGACCCTAAAAAAGGTTAAGAACTTAGATACGCAAGTAAGAAAGCATACTAAGAACAGCAACCAGTTTTGTTTTTAAAATTCTTCTACTGATAAACCTCTTGAGAGGGGCGTGTTGCAGCCACTGCGACACTCGTCCAACGCGGAAGAGCGCGATGCAATGATCAGGACAACAGCGGGACTTTTATGGGCGGGATAGAGAAGGGGGCTAGGCACACAGCTGAAGGACGTTTATAGGCAAGACTGCTCAGTGGGCGAGGCCCGCCGACAGCCCGCCCGCCTGCGCCCCGCCTACTGCAGCGCGGCCGGCGGGAGTCGCTTCCGTAGCGCTTGCCGATCCTCACAGTTAGAGCTATGACCGCGCGCCTCCTCCGCGGGTGCCTGCGCCTCTGGGGCGGCCGCTGTGCGCTGCGCCCGCCGCCGGATGCGAGGTGAGTGCGGGCCGCGGGAGGCTGCCGGGCGGGTGCGGCTAGGCCAACCCTTCCTGCGTATGCGGGAACGAGGTGGCGCTCGCGCGAGGGGACGGCCTCCCCAGCCAGGGTGTGGGCTCCGCCGGCAGCAGCGGGGAGGCCTCGGCCCTCAGTTCCCGGAACCCGGCCCCCAGAACGAGGCGCCGTCTCCAACGCGACGAAAGCAGGAAGAGAGGTTTCATGCAAAGTTCATCCTAGGCCCTGAAGGCTGCATTTTGAAGAGTTACCCTGGGGCAGGGGCGGGTGGCCAACCCCTGAGGGCAGCTTCAGGAGCTCGTGCTGCGCCCTTTGGCCTATTTTCTTGGACTCCAGAGAGGTGTGGCCGAGGGTGTCTGCTGCCTGGGATCAGACCCGCCACTGGATAGTGAACTTGGAAACCTCGAAGATCTGGAGAAGTGCCCGAGGCAGACATCCGTGGTCAGGAATTCTCTGGCGAGGACTCTGTCAGACAGAGGAATTAACTTTTAATTTATTAACAAATTCTTTACTTAATTAAATGCAGAGGAATTAGTAGAAGGAGCTTTTAAGTGGCTCAGTGAGAAGATGGTGTTCATTGCTTAAGCAAACTGGAAGCGCTGTTTAATGAGGGTGACAAGACAGGTAAACTAGCAAATTACAACATCCTGGTAAAATACTCTTTAAGATGCCGTGGGTACCCACTGTTCTAACCGGGATCACAATAGAGGGTCCTGGACAGAGCGGAGAAAAATGTAAAAAAAAAATCAAATCCAAAAAAAAAAAAAAAAAGACCAGACTTACTGGCTCGATAGAAACTAGAGGAACCCTGAGACTATGACCCTAAGACACCCCTTTAACTTGGAACTGCAGCTGTTCCTGGAAACCACCTTCCAGCCAAACCCCAGACAGGCCTATAAAATAAACTACGTGTGTTCTATTGACTATGTAAAGGCATTCGATTGTGTGGATCAGAACAAATTATGGATAACATTGTGAAGAATGGATCCACAATCAACACCCATGGAAGCAGCAGTCAGGAAATCAAAAACAGCATTGCAATGGGCAAAATCTGCTGCAAAAGACCTCTTTAAAGTGTTGAAAAGCAAAGACGTCACCTTGAAGACTAAGGTGCCCCTGACCCTAGCCCTGGTATTTTCAGTCACATCATATGCATATGAAAGCTAGACAGTGAATAAGAAAGACTGAAGAAAAATTGACGCCTTTGAATTGTGGTGTTGGCGAAGAATATTGAATATACCATGGACTGCCAGAAGAACGAACGAATCTGTCTTGGGAAAAGTACAACCAGAACGCTCCTTAGAAGGAAGGATAGCAAGATTTTCTAGGCTGTAATCTTTTTGGAGCAGATTGCCAGGTCTTTTCTACTGTGGAGCCGCCAGGTGGGTTCAAACTGCAGACATTTTGGTTAGCAGCCAAGTGCTTAACCATTACACCACCAGGGTTCCTTCCTAGCCAAGAAAATCCTATGGAGCAGTTCTACTCTGTAACACACGGGGTCACCATGAGTCAGAATCAACTGGATGGCTTTTTTTTTTTTTAGATAGATGAGTATAATCCACATAAATAATCTTTGGCGTCCTCTAATTTTAAGACTGTCTCTGGATGGTGCAAATGTTTAAGTGCTTGGCTGCTGACCAAAAGGTTGGCAGTTTGAATCCACTCAGAGGTGCCTTGGAAGAAAAGCCGGGGAATCTACTTCCGAAAAATCAGCCATTGAAAACTCTGTGAATGACAGTTCTACTCTGACACACATGGGGACACTATAAGTTTATAGTAATTGTTTTTTTTTTTTTTTTTAATTTCAAGAGTGAAAAGGGGTCTGGGCACCAAAAAGTTTTGAGGATCACTGTCTTATGAAGTCCCAGGGAAGAGATTAGACATGTATATGTATCTTGAAGTAAAGTCACCGCTTCCATGAAGTCCTCCCAAACTTCCCAAGGAAGAGCAGGCATTTTGTTTGCCCCATCCCATGGCATGTTTTTTTTAAATGGGTACATTTTATTGCATGTAAATCATACCTCAAAAAAGAAATGCACTAACATATACACACATATACACACACGGGAAAAGGACTATCAAACAATGTTAAGTAAAAAGTACAGTAGAAGGAGAGGTACAGGGACTGCTTTTTTTTTTCATCATTCTAAGCCTTCAGCAAATTGATTTTTAAAAGTCATGTTCTTGTATTTCTTTACCGAAAAAAAAACACAAGCAAAAATAAAGGCGAGGAGGTGGATTTGGAATGTAGACAACTCTTTTGAGAAGCTTTGTACTGAAGAAGAGCAGAGAAAGGGCTTTGATTGGAGGCAATATAATCTCAATTGTAAGTTGCATGTAAAAAAGATAAGCATACATCAGAATGACACAAAATACACATTAGATAAAAATACATAAACTAGAACAAAATAGTCCATTTTAGAAAAAAAAAAAACGGAAACAATCTAAATGCCCAACAAATGACTGAATAAGCAATAATAATATATTAGCCTAATTGACTATAACCTTTAAAAATAGTAATTAGGAAGACCTTAGAAATATAATGTTTATTTAAAAACTTCAGATAACAACAACTTTAAGTCTACTGTGATTAAATTTTCATGACCATGTCTTTTCTGGACAAAGACTAAAAAAAAAAAGTAGGACCCAACTAGAAAGAGAGAAATTTAAAACAGAATTTATTGCAAAATAGAAAAACATGCTTTGACAATATTTGAGGATATGGGGGAAAAAAAAAAAACTTTTTTGGGTGAACTTGAAAATGCTCAAAGTGGTACACAGTTTTTCAGAATTCTTTTCAGGGATACCAGTGTGTGGGGAGTAAGGGTGGGCAGTGTTTGAGGGCACCATTGAACTAAGGGAACTACAGGACAGTCTCATTTTGAGCGTGGCATGTTAAAGTAGGGTCAGTTCCTGAAGGTCTTGAATAATTCAACACTAATACTTAGAACATTGGCGGGCATTTTGATATATACCCAGAGTGGCTCTGTAATGTGGCAGTAACATCAATACAGCTTATAGTTTCATAACACCTGCTGTTTGAAATTGTGTGATTCTGGATAAAATAATAATTTTGGAGGGTCTGCATTATTTTAAACATTGTGCATGACATGAAAACTTATCAATTAGCCCAATATTATACTATTTGGATTTTGCCTAATTTAATTCATATAGCATGTGACAAAACTGTATTTCACCTCAATTCAGACAAGTGGTTAGTTTTAGGCACTGTCTTCTTAATGGATCTGGAAATGGAGACTGAGTTAAAGGAGGGTAAGATGCTTCTTAATGACTTCCAGGGAAGGTAGATCCTGTCAAAAGTGGTGATGCTCAAATTTGCACCCAGGTTTGACCAACTTTAATCCCCCACTCTTTCTACCTGCCTCTAAAGTGTCTCTGGGGAAAAAAAATGAAGATATTTCCATGTTCAATAGAATTAATCTTCGATGTTCAGTGGCATTAATTTGGATACGAAGAGTAAATTTAACTTGTTTTTTTTTTAATGTTTTTTTTTTAAGATGTTCTCATTCTGGAGTTGAACAGCGTCTAGAAACTTCTTCTGCTAAAAAGTTAACAGATATAGGAATTAGACGAATTTTTTCTTCAGAGCATGACATTTTCCGGGCAAGTGTAAGGAAATTTTTTCAAGAAGAAGTGATTCCTCATCACACAGAGTAAGTGGCACATCTTCCTTAAATGTAATGTGCACTAGGAGTGTGATAAGTACCATTTTCTAGAATGCTGTATGTAGTTGTACAGGAAAAATACTGTTCTGTGCCTTATTAACACTTTTACTGCTCATCACCAAAATGTTCTAGGACCCAGGGGTTCTTAAGTTAGTTCAGAGCTCCTTTAATGGATTCTAAAATACACAATTCAAAAGTGAGAAAATTTTAGAAAATTTGCAATTTAATCTAAGAATAGTATTTTTTAAAACTGTGATTAAGTGGCAACAAAATATTAGTCAGTGAATTACCAGCAGTGGCTGTCGAGGTGATTCCAACACATGGCGACCCCGTATGTGTCAGAGTAGGACTGTGCTCCATAGGGTTTTCAGTGACTGATTTTCTTAGGCACCTCTGGGTGGACTCCAACTGCCAGCCTTTCAGTTAGCAGCTGATCAAGTTAAGTGTTTACACCACCCAGGCACTCCCACAAGTGAATTAAAATACATAAAAGCACAAAAGCCAACATAATGCAGATCTTTGTAGACAAATTGACTAACCTCGAAGTACTTTTCTGGATGAGATATTTATTGATTGATTAATCAATCACCTACTTTATTGACAGAAAGCTGTCATTTCTGTTAAAATAGGATCTTACCATGTTTCCAAAATTCACTTGATGACAGTACTATAATTAGAATAGTATTTTTAAATGATTTTAAAACCACTTGCATTTCAGTTTTTATTAATTTCTCTTGGTAAGGATAACTAAAATTAGCTAAACTAAAACCCTGGCTACTCTTTAGTGAAAAGCAACTAGCTTCTTATTAAAGACAAAAGAAATGTAGCACTTCACTTTAGAGAATCTTTTATTTCCTCATTGCTTTTAAACTTAGTCTCAGAAAAATTATTGGTGAGGCATTGAGGTAAAAATAGTAGAAGTTAGCAAATTTGGGGCTAATAATAAAAAAACATTTCCAGAGCTGCTTTTAGCAATAACTACATCAAAACACACATGATAGTCAAACTGTTTTAAAATTTCTTGTGGTATCTGTATCTTTAATCAGTACCTTGAAGCAGCCCCTTATCTTCCTATCTATATCTAACTACCACTTCAGAAAACAACAAAATAAAACAAAACTTCTCAGATTCCCTAATTATCTCCCGCTAGTCGTCTGTTTTCTCATCATGCCATTCTCATTGTTAAAGTAAAGCTGAGGTTGCATGGTGATTGTTAGTTGCTGTCAAGTTGGCTCCAACTCATGGCAACCTCATGTGTAACAGAAGAAAACATTGCCTGGTCCTGTGCCATCTTCATGATTGTTGATATGTTTGAGTCCGTTTCTGAAACGTTTACATATTTCACCCAAATACCTAATCTTTTCAGAAACTTCTTTGCAGCGCTATGCTGCAAGGTACTTCTGCCGATTTGTTCTTCCTGCTTATACCATAGTAAAGTTTCCTGTTCTTGTCAGCTTTTATATGCTTGTTCCATAAGTTAAGCACTTTAAGGAAATGCACAGAGCAGGATTACCTTTTCAGGGCAAGTTGGGCAAATTCCCATGACTATATAGCACAACTAAGCTTGCACCCTAAGAGCACCAGCTGAATGAAGCTACACCCAGGATTATCAGTGTATAATTTGCAAGTCCAATAAGTAGTCAAAAGAGAGGGACAAGAGAAAGTGGTAAATATGAAGAAGTAAGGGAGAGAAAGAAGAGGAGAAAAAAGAATTGAAGAGTCAGATGCAAATAGAAGGGTATGGTCCATGTCAACAACAATTGCCTTCAATTAAAGAAGCATTCCTGTATAAATCATTTATAAATTCGAAGTTACCACCTTTAAAATAATATGAGAAAAGTTTCTCTGATTTTTAAATATTTGTTATGTGCAGATGGGAGAAAGCTGGAGAAGTCAGTAGGGAGCTTTGGGAAAAAGCTGGAAAACAAGGACTGCTTGGTGTCAATATCGCAGAGCATCATGGTGGTCTTGGTGGGGACTTCTATTCGGCAGCTGTTGTTTCTGAAGAGCAGTAAGTATGGGGACATTTGAAGTTGAGTTGTTTGTTTTGTAAGCACATTGCTCACCTTTTTGAGATGATAAAAAAAATGCTTTCTGATCTTCTTGGAAGGTTGTAAATAGTCTAAATCGTGAAAGATTATACTACTCGTACTTTTACATTTTTTGAGGGAGAAGAAAAGGATGTCCACTTTTAAGTTGTTAAGATAGGAGTTGGTGAAAATTAAAGGGATAGCTTTATTTCTGATTGGCATAAGCAGTTATTTTCCCCTTTTAAAAAGATAATTGAAAGAAAACAGCAGAATGGGAAAATATTCTCATCAAATATGACAAAATATTAATATATAAGAAAAAGTCGGTATTTCAGTTGACAAATGGGCAAAAGATTTGAGCAAACAATTCATCAAAAAATAAATGCAAATTTTTTTTAAATAAAAAAGATTTATCTTTACAGTCAATCAAATGAAAATTAAATTAACCTGGAAATACCATTTTGAGTACCTACAAAATTAGTGAAAATAAAAAATCATAATACCCAGTACTGACAAGGTTGCAGTGAAAGTGACTTACTCATACACTCTTGGTGGCATTATAAATTAGAATGATAAATGCTTTGGGGATTAAAAATGAGATTATATATGTAAAAATAAAAATGTTTATGCTCTTTGACCTAAGAGCCTACTTTTGGGAGTTCATTGTTAGGAAATAATTTAATAAGAAAAATAGAACTTATGTGTAGAAATCATTATGTTAGATCATAATCTTTCACGTTTGAATGCAATCTAAATGTCCAGCAGTAGGAGAATGAATAAGTAAATTATGGGTATATAAAGAACTTGGAATGTTTTGTAGCTATTTTAGATTATGTAAAAAACGATATAAAACAGGATTTTTGTGTGTGATATAATTTAAAATTAAAACACAAGACATACACCATGACTACAGTTATATTAGAATATACCTTTATGACGAAGGTAATTTGCCAGAATGAAAAGAGTTGTTGTGTTGGAGTAATACAATTGTAGGTGATTAGTTTTATAAAGTATTTTATCTCTTAATTCATTAAATATATTTTAGAGCACTTTTCTTATGTTAGACAGCCTATTACCATACAATGTAATACGTTTTTGAATCTTTGTTGTTGTTTTAGTTGTTTTTTAATTTCAAATTGAAGAAACTAAACACAAAATAAAATAACTATTTCATGCTTTAAATTTTCTTTTCTTTTTTTTATCTCTAAGAGCATATTCAAATTGTACCGGCCCAGGCTTTAGTCTTCATTCAGACATTGTCATGCCCTATATTGCAAACTATGGCTCAGAAGAGCAGATTAAGTATTTCATCCCCCAGATGACTGCAGGCAAATGTATCGGTGCCATAGCAATGACAGAGCCTGGGGCTGGAAGGTAAGAGTAATGGAAGGATAGCAAATCAGTCAGATATTGAGAGAGTTGTAAAGGGGCCCTGTGGGTAAGGGGCTACAAGAATGGAGAAGTGTAGCAGCTGATGCAGAAGAATATTAGAGTGTTGAAGAATTATGGTAAGAAATAAAGAAAAAGCACATGGGAGGGAAAGAATAGAGGAGATGGGACATGGTTAATTTTGTCTCAAAAATGGATTGGCCACTCTTTGTATTCCTGCTTTGATTTATATAGGAATCAGACATCTTCTTTACAGTTCCAAATTTGTATTGTTATGTATACTTGTATATACATTTGTACTATGTATATATGTATGATGCAGTAAAATTTTATAATATAAATGCTTTTATGTCAGTTTTCTTATTTGGCAATCATATTAGTGTTGTTATTGTTAACTGCTGTTGAACAAAACATTGCCCAATCTTGCATCATCCTCACAATTGCCAGCAAATCACAGTAATATCATACAGAATATAGAGATATTAAGATCTCTATTGAAAGAGAAAGAAGGAAATGAGAAATAAAGTATTTTAACCAAGTTCATAAAGCAAGTTGGTGAACGCATTGGAGCTAGAATGTTCTGACATTAGCTGTGTGATCTTAGTCAGATCTCTGAGCCTCAATGTCTGTATCAGTGAAATTGAGATGATACGTAGTTAGTAGGAACACCGTGAGGGTCTGAATTCTTGACATTATTAAGTAATATATTGTAAAATTATTTTTAATATTTGGTTTTTACCACTTAAATATTTTTTAAAATCCAGAAACTGAACTAGTGTCATTACATTTATTACCTTTGATATATTCCTGTATAGAATTGTTTGTAATAAACTGTGTATATATTTTAGTAACTGATACTTTACACATACTTACAATGAAAATTATGATGTTAAAATATAACAATATGCAGCTTTAAAATGTTCACTATCAACATCCATCTTTTTGGTGAAAAACATGCTAGAGATTGATTCACAAGAACATATTAGAGGACATCCCTGTCATTCAGTGGCGTCACTAGGGTTGGTGTCAGTAGATCATGGTGTTACCCCCTCCATAGACCTTCTCCCTTACCAGACCATACAGAATCGTTAGTAATGTTTTTTGTACTAAGCTTACTCATAAATTGTAATTCCCGTATAGCACTCCCTTTCCTTTAATTACTACTTCATTCTCAAAAAAGTTATTGATATAGGTTCAAAAATACTAATTACCATAATATTATAGCTAAAACGCCAGAAAATTTGACAAAATCAGCGACTTTAAAAACACTGGCAGCAACAAAAAGAACAGTATGTGCTTGTAGCGCATGCAGACGAAAACACATGGTTTGAAGTGTCATTGTAATTGTGTAATAATGACTACTATGACCGGAGGGCATTAGAAGTTCAAAAAGTAAATTAGCATAGAGTTTTAGGCTTATAAATATATTGGTACATGTAAACCGGGGCTACTGCATGGTTTAAAGTTAGGAAAGGTGCGTCAGGGTTGTATCCTTTTATCATACTTTTCAATCTATATGCTAAGCAAATCTGAGAAGCTGGACTATATAAAGAAGAGCAGGGCATCAGGATTGAAGGAAGAGTCATTAATAACCTGCGTTATGCAGATGACACAAACTTGCTTGCTGAAAGTGAAGAGGACTTGAAGCACTTACTGATGAAGATCAAAGACCACAGCCTTCAATATGGATTACACCTCAACATAAAGAAAACAAAAATCCTCACAGCTGGACCAGTGAGCAACATCATGATAAATGGAGAAAAGATTGAAATTGTCAAGAATTCATTTTACTTGGATCCACAATCAACGCTTATGGAAGCAGTAGTCAAGAAATCAAAGGATGCATTACATTGGGCAAATCTGCTGCAAAAGACCTCTTTAAAGTGTTGAAAAGCAAAGATGTCACTTTAAGGACTAAGGTGTGCCTGACCCAAGCCATGGTGTTTTCAATCGCCTCATATGCATGTGAAAGCTGGATAAAGAATAAGGAAGACTGAAGATGAATTGATGCCTTTGAATTATGGTGTTGGTGAAGAATATTGAATATACCATGGCTAGACCAGAAGAACAAACAAATTTGTCTTAGAAGAAGTACAGCCGGAATGCTCATTAGAGGCAGGGATGGCAAGACTTTGTCTCACATACTTTGGACCTGTTATTGGGAGTGACTAGTCCCCAGAGAGGGACATCATGCTTGGTAAAGTAGAGGGTCGGCGAAAAAGAGGAAGACCCTCAATGAGATGGATTGGCACAGTGGCTGCAACAATGGGCTCAAGCATAACAACAATTGTGAGGATGGCACAGTGTTTTGTTCTGTTTTACATAGGATCGCTGTGAGTTGGAACTGACTCGATGGCACCTAACAACAACAACAAGCTGGGCTTACAAAAAATGTTTTGTTGTTATAAATAACTACAGGGATATTTTTTATAAAAAATAATGAATTTCTGCTGAAACACTGCACAAAAATTTTATAGGCAGTCATTATAGTGTCACCCCCTCTGACAATGTCACCCGGTACAGTCTACACCCCATGCACCCCCCCAGTGATGCTACTGCTGTCATTTAACACATCTTTCAGATAAATGACCCTGCATTATACAACTGTCTCCTTAAACTTACCTATAATGCTTGACACGATTAAGTTTGCAATGGAAAAGTTTTGAATTTGTGTTTCTAATGTCTTAGGGTGTTGGGGGTTCCCAGCACCACCCTAGGTTTGATGATTCACTAGAAGGACTCACAGGACTCAACATATAGTTATGCTCATAGCTATGATTGATTGTAGTGAAGGAATACAAAGCAAAATCAGCAAAGGAAAAGGCATATGGGGCAAAGTTCAGAGAAAACCAGGCACAAGTTTCCAAGAGTTTTCTCCCAGTGGAGTCACAGAGGATGCATTTATTTCCTCCAGCAATGAGATGTGACAACACATGTGAAATGTTACCTACCGGGAAAGCTAATTAGAGACTCAGTGCACAGGGTTTTTATTGGGGCCGGGTCCTATAGGCACCTTCTACCTAGCACATACCAGAATGCCATACTCCCAGAATGAAAGCAGATGTTCAGCATAAACCAATTGTTTTCACAAGCTGTTTAGGCTCAGTGAGTCATTATTATCAGGGAATGGTGGGAACCCTTCCAAAATCCAAGTTTGCAGAGGCCAACAAAATGCCAGTCTTGTAACTGGCCTAAGTATTGCAGCCTCAGGCCTGCTATGTTAACTCTTTTCTTCATAGTCTACCACCTTGCCCCAGGCATCTTTACAGCAAAATTATTATCAGTAAGATCTCACACAGCAAGGTAAAACCAACCTGCATAACCAACCGTTATGCTCTTTAACAGTCCTAGATTTAGCTAATTAAAACAAATCCCACTAACCATAAAGGTTTATCTTAAAAGGCCAGGTGACTTCCTCCTCAAATTTCTGTATTAACCTTTTTCATCTGACCTGAGGTATCAATTCAAGCATAGCACAACTGTTGCCAGTAAGTGGAAGTGACCTGAAAGCTTTCTAGAGCTGAGGCAGTGCCGTGATGGCAAGGTACACACAAAAAGTACCATCCCAGAGGGCACGTGGTACCCCTGGAAACAAAGAGTTTACAACTGTTAAGTCACGTGAGGAGAATGTGTATTCTGCTGTTGTTGGGTGGAATATTCTTTATATGTCTATTAAATCTGGTTGGTTTATAATGTTGTTGAAGTCTAATATTTCCTTATTAATTTTCTGTCTGGCTGTTCTATCCATTCTTGAAAGTGGGGTGATTGAAGTTTTCAACTGTTGATATTAAAGTCTTTATTTCTCTCTTCAAATCTGTCAGTATTTGCCTCATATATGTTGGGATGCTGTTGTTAGGTGCATATATGTTTATAACTGTTATATCTTCTTAGAGCATTGACCCTTTTATCAATATATAGGGGCCGTGGTGGCACAGTGGTTAAGCATTTGACTCCTGACCAAAAGATCAGCAGTTTGAATCCACCAGCTGCTCCTTGGAAACCCTATGGGGCAGTTCTACTCTCTCCTGTAGGGTCGCTATGAGTCAGAATTGACTCCACGGCAACAAGTTGTTGTGTTTTTTTGTTTTTTTTAATCAATATATAAAGTCTTTCTTTGTGTCTTCTAACAATTTTTATTTAAAGTCTATTTAGTCTGATAGTATAGCCACCCCAGCTCTCTTTTGGTTACTATTTTCATGGAGTATTTTTTTCCTCTCTTTACTTCAGCCTATTTTTATCTTTGGATTTAAAATGAATCTCTTGTAGACAATATACAGGTGGATCAATTTTTTTTTAATCCATTTGCCAATCGCTGCCTTTTGATTGGAATGTTTAATTCATTTATATTTAAAATAATTACTGATAAGGAAGGACTGCTTCTGCCATTTAGCTGTTTTCTGTGTCTTAAATCTTTTTTGTACCTCAGTTCCTCCATTACCACCTTCTGTTAATACTGATTTTATATTTGCCCATTTAATTACTTTTACTGGAGATCTTTATTTCTTTATACGCCTTTGAGTTATTTTCTAGTGTTCTTTTATTTCAAATTTCAAACTGCAGGACATCCTTTACCATTTCTTGTAGGGCATTTCTAGTGGTGATGGACTCTATTAGCTTTTGTTTAGCTGGGAGTGTCTTAATTTCTCCCTTATTTTTGAAGGACTCTTTTGCTGGATGTAGAATTCTTGGTTGACAGATTTTTTTCTTTCCTTTCAACATTATGAATATGCCATCCCACTGCCTTAATCATTTCTGATGAGAATTGATGCTTAATCTTATTGAGGATACCTTGTACATGACAAATAGCTTTTCTCTTGCTGCTTTCAAGATTCTTGCTTTGTCATTGGCTTTCTACAGTTTGATTGTAATGTGTCTCAGTGCGATCTCTTCGAGTTTATTCTACTGGAGTTTATTGAGCTTGGATATGCAGACTTATGTGTTTGATCAAATTTAGGAAGTTTTTGGTTATTATTTCTTCAAATACTCTTTCTGCTTTTTTCTTTCTCTCTTCTTCAGGAACCCTCATAATGCATATGTTAGTCCACTGGTTGGTGCTCAGTAGGTCCCTTAGGCTCTGTCTTAGGCTGAGTTCTCTAGAGGAGCAAAACCAGTGAAGTGTATATACATATAAATATATAGAGAGAAAGATTTATTTCAAGGAAGTGGCTCACACAGGTTTGGAGGCTGGCAAGTCCCAAATCCATGGGTCTGGCATCAGGCTGGAGGCTTCTTCTGACTCATGTAGTTGCAGGGGCTGATGAACCCAAAATCAACAGGTCACATGGCAGACTGCTGGCTCATGGAGCTGCAGGAGCTGGAAAGTTTCAAAATCTGCAGGTCAGAGGGAAGGCTGCTGGCTTACATCCAAGAACTGGAGGGCAGAGGATGACAATTCAGAAGCAGGATTGAGAGAGGGAGAGCTTTGCCAGAACATCCATATATATTGGATCTAGGCCACACCCCCAAGGAAACTTCCCTTTCAACTGATTGGCTGCTCACATCAGATCACAAAATGGAGTATGATTATATAATATCTGCCAAACCACTGAGAATCATGGCCTAGCCAAGTTGACACATAACCTTAATCATCACAGGCTGTGTTCACTTTTCTCATTCTTTTCCTTTCTGCCCCTCAGACTGGCTAATTCCAATTGTCCTATCTTCAAGTTCATTGATTCTTTTTCCTGCCTGTTCATATCTGCTGTTGAACTACTCTAGTGATTTTTTTTTTACTTTAGCTACTGTACTTTTTGGGTTCACAATTACTGTTAACTTCTTTTTTTATAATTTCTCTTTAATGATATTCCTCTAGTTCTTTGTCCATGTTTTTCTTCAGCTCCTTGAGCATATTTAAGTCAGCTAATTTAACGTCTTCTTCTAGTAAATTCAATGTCTGAGTTTCCTCAGGAATGATGTCTCTTGCTTTATTTTGTTCCTTTGAATGGGCCATCCTTTCTTGTTTCTCCATCTGCATTGTGATTTTTTCATTGAGAATGGGACATTTGAATATCATAATATAGTAACTCGGTAAATCAGATATACCTGTTTTCTCAGAGTTTGCTGGGTGATTTGTTTTGTTTTTGATTGTTGAAGGCTGCAGTAATCTGTTGGTTTAGTGGCTTTTCCAAATTATTTTTGCAAAAACCATATTCCTTGATGTGTGTCGTTACTGAAGTCTCTATTCCTTTAGCTCATGTTTGACTAGTGTTTTGACAGAGATTTCCTTGAATAGTAGGAGTTAAAAAGAAAAAACAAAAGAAAATTTAAAACAACAGGAAAAAAAAAAAAGACACCTCTCCCAGTCTGTACAGATTGGTTCTGTGCTGGGGCACTCCTTCAACACTTACCCATGCTTTCACTGAGCCTCAAGACTTAGGGTTTTCTCAGGTCTTTTCTGAGCATGTATCTTGCTCTGGGTATGGCATATACGCAGTGCTTTTGAATGCCCTAATTTCCCAAAGAAACTCTCTCCCTGGCTTTTCCTCCCAGACCTTAAGTGGTCTGTTGTATGTCTCAACCATACTCCTTTGCCCCGGGCAGCTATGGGTTGATCATTTGTGTTAGTGTTTTCTAGCAGTGCCCACCACTTTTTAGCCCTGAGTGAGTTCTCAGATAGGTGAAACTGATAGGAGCTCCCTATATCCACCTTCAGATAGTCCCCAGACAGGTTAGAACAGACAATCACAATAATTTGTGATTAAGGTCTGCTATGCTCCCTCCAGAACCAGGTACCAGGGTCCCACACTGGGATCACAAACTTTTGTCTTCAAGACTGTTGCCAACTGGGAAGGTGGTGAGGCACAGGTAAAAAGAACCACAAAGCTCTCCTACTATTTTTAAGGTGCCCTTTCCTTGAGTCAGTGTTGCCTTGAATATTGTAAATCTTTGACTATTTTACAGAGTTCTGGCAAAGTTGCTTCTGACAGTTGCTGCTTGTTTTTGGATGTTTTTATGCGTGGGAAGAGGGAGCTTGGAGCTGCCCATGATGCTGTCTTGCTGATCTCTTAATCAAATAGCTAAACTTTTGATGAGTAGAGATAGCAGAAGGAACCAAGGTTACTAAAGGCAGGAAAGTACATTGTAACAGATAATCCCAGGGAAATAGTGGGCCTTTAAAAATCATTTGAGCCCAGTTTGGGGGACTTTGAATGCTAGTTGGGTCTTGTTATGCGCTATAAAATCAGCTTAGTTTATGTAATCTTAATCATGTATTTATATGTATAAGTTATTTAAAATATAATACGTCAGACATGGTCTTTCTGTCAATTGTGTGACTATTTCTAATATCCAAGATCAGTGTTTATAATGGTGTAACCAGTATGAATTATCACATTACATGCACTTACCTAATGACATTTGCATAATTCAGTTTTTGCCAGTTGATGATTTGTTTGTTCATCTTTTCTTTCAATTACAGTGATTTGCAAGGAATAAGAACAAATGCCAAAAAGGATGGAAGTGACTGGATTCTCAATGGAAGCAAGGTGTGTAAAGAGGGCCTTCCAAAGCCCTTCTCTCCAGAGTCATGCCATGGGTAACAATGTCTCAAAGACTACTCATGATTGATTCTATCAGATCCAGGGATTCATGTGAGAATTGAGTTTACTGAAGTTATTTCTGAGACAGTAAGAAAGTTACAACATTTATATTACATAAACTCTGTGATAGTTTCTTCCATGTTCTATTTTGCATATCCCCTCACTAATATGGAAAAGGTTGCTTTAGCTTTCAAACAGCTCTTATCAAACCAGAAAAGGTGAAGGTAAGACTCACATTGCCAAATATGGAACAAACAAATTAATAAACTTCATGTTGATGAGTGATTGGGGGAAAAGGCTTTCTCATAAATATCAAGAGTGTCAAAAGATCCTAAGAGAGAAAGATATCTCATATAGAATTTGAGAGCCCTTCAGTCCTTCAGAAGGACCCCTGGTGATGCAGTGCATGAGCGCTCAGTTTGCTAACCGAAAGGTTGGTGGTTTGAAACTGCTAGCCACTCTGTGGAAGAAAGATGTGGCAGTCTGCTTCTGTAAAGATTTACAGCCTTGGAAACTATGGGACAGTTCTACTCTGTCCTGTAGGGTCACTATGAGTCAGAATTGACCCGATGGCAACGCATTCCTTCTGAGGATCATATCAACCCAATGATAGAACTGATGAGTCCCTCCAATTAAGGTTACAAATAGGCTCAGATGTAAATATATCCTTTAGAATATAAACTCCATGAGGGCAGACATTTTTTCTGCCTAAAACTGTGTCCGGTATACACTTAGCAAATATTTTTGGTTGACTAAATGTTAAGTTAAAGACTGAAGTTGTCAAGGATTTCATTTTACTTGGATCCACAATCAATACCCATGGAGTAGCAGTCAAGAAATCAAAAGACGCATTGCATTGGGCAAGTCTGCCGCAGAAGACCTCTTTAAAGTGTTGAAAAGCAAAGATGTCACTTTGAAGACTAAGGTGTGCCTGACTCAAGCCTGATATTTTCAATCGCCTCATATGCATATGAAAGCTGGATGATGAATAAGGAAGACTGAAGAATTGACAACTTTGAATTGTGGTGGTGTTGAAGAATATTGAGTATACCATGGACTGCCAGAAGAACGAACAAATCTGTTTTGGAAGAAGTACAACCAGAATGTTCTTTAGAAGTAACGATGGCGAGACTACATCTCCCATATTTTGGACATGTTATCAGGAGGGATCAGTCCCTGGAGAAGGACATCATGCATGGTAAACTAGAGGGTAGGTGAAAAAGAGGAAGACCCTCAATGAAATGGATTGATACAATGGCTGCAGCAGTGAGCTCAAGCATAACAATGATTGTGAGGATGGCGCAGCACTGGGCAGTGTTTCGTTCTGTTGTACATAGGGTCACTATTAGTCGGAACCGATTTGATGGCACCTAGCAACAACACAAGTGTTAAGTGAAGGAAGAATGTTCATTTTCTGCACTTAGGAAGTCCTTCCAAAAGTGTATTCTAAAGTTTGTGAAGGACTAGTTTTTGTTTGTTTGTTTTCTTTTTTAAAAATATTTTATTTCCAATTTATCATAGACTAATATCTTTGTATTTACAAAATCACAAGCTTGAATTGCTATAGAAGTTTCTAAATGCTCTCAATTTCTCTATTTATACTATCAGGGGTTGATAACAGTTTGTGGACTGGCATCATCTGTGGACCACATCTGAGCCACCCTTTTCTAGTAAATATTTCATAATCTAGTTTCATAATTATTAGTCAGAAAAATAATAACCTGTGGTCAAATACATTTGGAAAATGTGCACATCTTCTCAGTCTTTGATATGCTGATGTATATTGTGAATCCCTAAGAGCAGGGTATATTATATTTTATCCCCTAGGAGATTCTCTTTTCATAGGCTATCTTGAGTGACTGGTGTCCTTCAAACATGATGGACTCATGGAGGATTGTTTTTTTCTTTTTCTTCATAACTTCCTATACGTCCAATACTTGGATAGGGGACAAAGAGAGATATAAAACATGTTTTATCTGTTTTAGTCTTCTTGAGTTTGCTTTCTCCCAGTCATAAATTGCACGTGGACCTGAGTTATTGTGGCACATTATAGTATATTTGGGGTTTTGCAGGTATTCATCACGAATGGGTGGCTCAGTGATGTTGTGATAGTAGTTGCAGTCACAAATCGTGAGGCTTCCTCCCCTGCCCATGGCATTAGCCTTTTTCTGGTGGAAAACGGGATGAAAGGATTTATCAAGGGACAAAAGCTACATAAAATGGGATTAAAAGCCCAGGTAAGTCATAATAAATCATACTCAGGTAATGAGTTTATTATCAATCTGATAGATGCCTTACTTATGTAGAGAATATACATGTGGCACAATCAGCCTTGCTACAGTGAGTTCCTGAAATATGCTTTTCAGAGATTTATTCCACCATTTACACCACAGTGGCTCTTCCTGGTGGTCAGCAATGGAAGTGAACCAGGACATTTGAATGTCTGCTTTAGAACTGGCAAAGCTGCACGGTAATCGACTCTCTTTTTAGGAAATTGACTGAGGAAGATTATGGAGAACAAAAAATATTTTTTCTCCTGTGTGTTATACAGTTACCAAAAAAAAATTCATATTTAGTATGCGTTAGAATTCCTTGGAGCCTTGGTGGTACAGTGGTTAAGAGCTCAGCTGCTAACCAAAAGGCCAGCAATTCGAATCCAACAGCAGCTCCTTGGAAACCCTATGGGGCAGTTCTACTCTGTCCTGTAGGATCACTATGAGTCAGAATTGACTTGATGGCAATGGGTTGTTTCTGTTTGATTAGAAATTGTTAGTTCTCAGCACATAAATAACTGGACAATAGTAGAGCAAAAAAGACAGTGTGTTATAGTGGGGTAGGCAAGAGCTTTGGAATCAGACAGACCTGGGTTTGAATCCCTGGTTGACCGCTATTAGTTGTGTTAGTTAATTAGCCACTTCAACTTAGCTTCGATTTTGTTTGTTTTTTGCTTTTTTTTTTCTTAAATGGGAGTGATTATAGTCATCTCATCAGGTTATTGAGAAATTTAAATGAGGTCGTTCTCTACTTAATTCTGTGGTCTCTTAGGATACTGCTGAACTATTCTTTGAAGATGTACGTTTGCCAGCTAATGCCCTACTTGGAGAAGAAAACAAAGGCTTCTATTACCTCATGAAAGAGCTTCCACAGGTGAGAAATATTTAAAGAGTCCATCTTTTTGAGTAAATGATGAACTGGGATAGAATAACATAGAACTATAAAAATCCATGCATGCAAAACTTATGATCTAGCCAGTTATTTGAGTGTAACTTAAAATTGTAAAAAATGAGAATTTTGTAGGCTAGATAAATAAATAATTGAAGTCAGGGAAAACTAAGTGTTTGGGTTCTAATTCCTTCGTGGAATGGTTTTAGGTTCTTAACTATAAGTCAAGAACTTTCAGTTCTTTGTAAGAAAATGTCAGCTAAGGCGTTTGGCACATTTTTATGATAACTGAATCAAAGGGGAAAAGATGTTACGTTCAGACTGAAAAGCTTTAGCCACAAGGGTCAGTTCCCTCATCTACCCCTTTGAAGTTTAGGTTCATAGCGATCGTTGGGCCTCAAATGCCAGTTAAAGGGAGTATACGTCCTTGGTGACTGCCATGGCTTGGGCTAAGCATGAAATGGAACAAGAGCCAGGAACACGGGCATGGATATAGGATATAAGATGAGTTTAAAGTAACCAGGAGTACTTTTGCACTATTAGGCAGAATTTGAACTAGGCACTTTGAGATATTGATTCCCACAGAGATATTAGGATATATAGTATACAAATATCAAAAATAAAAATCAGCAACTATGGAATATCTTTACTGATCTATAAATGAGAGAGAGAAGGTGATATTAAATAAATTATATATTATATGCAATAAGGACACTTGTTCATAAAAATAGTTTGCTTTAGAGTTATTCTTACAGATGTCAAAATGTCATAAATCTCTGTAGATTTAATGAGTTAAGAAATAAATTAATCTTTAGGAGTTTTGTAAAGATTATTTATGGGATTTATTATGATTGAAATCATGTGATAGTCACTTGTGTAATTAGAATAATGTTCAAAACCTAATTTTTGGGTTATAGGAAAGACTATTGATTGCTGAGTTGGCAGTTTCAGCCAGTGAATTCATGTTTGAAGAAACCAGGAGCTATGTTAAACAAAGAAAAGCTTTTGGGAAAACAGTGGCACAGATACAGGTAAGTTTGTCATCATGGTTTAGTAGTAAATCTCAATTTGCTCATCTGAAATGGGTCCATGGTAAATATAAATTTGGGGAAATTTTCATTTAGGTGGTGTTAGAAGCCATGGAAGTGGATGAGATCACTTTGAGAGAGGCTTTAGAGAGTAAGACAAGAAGTCCTAGGATAGAGTCCTAATTAAACTACAAGATTTAAAGGTGGAGTAGTAAAGCAAGAGCCTACCAAGGAGAACTGAGAATGAACAGCTAGAAAGGAGAAAGAAAATGAGGCAAGAATTGTCACAGAAGCTAAGAGAAGAGAATATTTTGAGAAGGAAGGAGTGGTGCCAAATGGTGTTTAGACGGAAAAGAAGATGAAGCCAAAGAGTATCCATTGGATATAATGATATGGAGGTTATATTCGTGACTTTAATAAAAGCTGGGAGTAGAAGAGTGAATGGAAATGACGAAGTAAAGATACGCATGGCAGCCAACTCTTTCCTGAGTTTGGCTGTGAAGGGTAGTTGAAAGAAAGGATGGTAACTGAGGGAAGGAAAGGATTTGGGGGCTATGGGAGATATTTGGCAGTTATTAATTTTTTTGCTGTTAGAGTGAGAAATCATGGAGCATATTTTAATACCTAGAGAAAGGCTTTAGTAAGGACGAAGGCAAGCACTATATCAGTATAAAAAACCCATTGCTGTCGAGTCAATTCCAACTCATAGCGACCCTATAGGTCAGAGTGGAACTGCCCCATAGGGTTTCTAAGGAGTGCCTGGTGGATTCAAGTTGCCGACCTTTTGGTTAGCAGCTGAACTCTTAACCACTACGCCATCAGTATGGAATGGATAATCAACTGCATATCATCTTTGAGAAAATGGGAGGGTATGGGTGCTGAAGCACATGGAAAGATAGGCCTTTCCATCTCAGTAGGAGATATTCTTCTTCTATTGTAACAAGAGGAAAGGAAAAAAGAAGGGTAGGGGATGAGTCAGATACGTAGCTCTGTTGGTATAAAATTACAAAAGTTCCTTTCTGAGGCTTCTATTTCCTTTAATAGCAATAGGGAAGGTCAGTTCTTGAGAGAGAGGTGAGTGAAGGGGGCATGGAGGTATCCAAGGAGAGAGAGGAAGGTTTGAAATACCTTCAGAGTGATAAACTGAACCAACTAGAGAAACGTAGTAAGGCAATTGGCAGTAGTGAGGACCTAGATGAGGTTAGTGATAATGGATGTATAGTGGTACTTCTAACTTTTTTATGTCGTCTTTACTTGAAGGGTTCAGCTACCCAGGTACAAGAACAGAGAAGGTGAACGATTATGTTTATTTAAGATTTGGGTTTTGCCAGGAGGTTTAAGGTATTTGCAGAAGAACTCAGTGTATAGTAGCATAGTCACCAAATATGGCAATTCAATTTTAGACTCTCTAGTTTCTTGTATAAAGTCCCTGAATGGTGCAAATGTTTTGCCCTTTGCTACTAACCAAAAAGTTGGCAGTTTGAACCCACCTAGCAGTGCCTGGCAATCTGCTTCCATAGAGATTACAACCAAAGAAACTGTATATAGCTCAGTCCTACTGTGTAACACATGGGGTCACCAGGAGAGTCAGAATCAACTCGACGGCAGTGGGTTTGTTTGTTTTTGTTTTGTTTTGTTTTTTTGTTTAGTGTTAGGGGAACAGTTTATAAACAATGCAGTCATCAAATTGGTGAAACATCTTACAAGCAAAAAACCTGGAGTTGGAAATTCATTTGGAAAGTTTTAAGTGTAATGACTTTGACTGAAAGGTTTTGTGAAAGGTAAGGTAGAAATGAGACACCTTGGTAGCTTTTCAGGACCAGCATAAACATTAAGTTTAAGCATGGTTCAAATCCTAAGCATAGCTATTTGAATCTCTGCGGCCTAAGCAAGATGTATTATCTCTCTGGAAGTCTTTTTCTTATTTGTAAAATGTGAATAATGTAAGTTGCTACCTCAGAGGACTGGTGTGATCATTAGATGAGATAATACACATAAAGTGCTTAGAATATTGCCTAGCAGAGTAAGCACTTATTCAAGTTAGCGATTATTATTTTTTTCTTCTTACAAATGTACTGCTTCATTTTGTTCCAGAAAAAAGGAGCCTTTTTATAACTTCTTGCGGGTGTTCTGGACCTTCTCCATGTCGTTTTGGGAGTAATTTCCTACCTATATGTTCATCAAGTTAACTTTTTCCATCCTGTAAAGACTTCTTTACATCCTAACTCTCCTTATTGTCCTAACATCTAAAAACAGTTATTCTGAATCTATGAAAATGAGGCACACACTCAATCAAGGAGAAAGGAAATAAAAAAAAACAATGGCTTGACTTGCCTAAATTGTGATTTCCTTAAGAGCAAGAATGTTATATTTTATATTCTCTTCAATTTATAGATCAGTGATTTCCACATATCAGTGATTCTCAAGGGCAGTACTGTCTGCACTCCTGAGGGACATTTAGAATTGCCGAGGACAGGACTGCACAGTGACTGGGTGTGAAACTGGCATTAGTGCCCTGAGAGCCAGTGTTATTAAATGTCCAGTAATTCAGAGATAGCTTTGTATGACAATTAGTTGTCCCACTCACAATGCTAGTAGTATCCAGTTGAGAAATACGGGCATACATGATTTATTCCTTTTGGTTTCATCAAGCAAATATTTATTGATTGCCTTCGAAGGGTGGTGGTTGTTGTTGTTAGGTGCCGTCAAGTTGGTTCTGACTCAAAGCAACCCTGTGCACAACAGACTGAAACACTGCCCGGTCCTGTGCCATCCTCATAATCATTGTTATGCTTGAGCCGATTGTTGCAGCCACTGTGTCAGTCCCTCTCCTCGAAGGTCTTCCTCTTTTTCGCTGACCCTCTACCAAGCATGATATCTTTCTGCAGTGACTGACCCCTGCTAATAACATGTCCAAAGTATGTGAGACGAAATCTTGCCATACTTGCTTCTAAGGAGCATTCTGGCTGTATTTCTTCCAAGACAGGTTTGTTCGTTCTTTTGGCAGTCCATGGTATATTCAATATTCATCACCAGCACCATAATTCAAAGGCATCAATTCTTTTTCTGTATTCCTTATTCATTGCCCAGCTTTCACATGCATATGAGGCGATTGAAAACACCATGGTTTGGGTCAGGCGCACCTTAGTCTTCAAGGTGACATCTTTGCTTTTTAACACTTTAGAGAGGTCTCTTGTGGCAGATGTGCCCAATGCAATGCGTCTTTTGATTTCTTGACTACTGCTTCCCTGGGTGTAGATGTCGATCCAAGTAAAATGAAGTCCTTGACAACTTGAATCTTTTCTCCATTTATCATGATATTGCTTACTGGTCCAGTTGTGAGGATTTTTGTTTTCTTTATGTTGAGGTATAATCCATACTGAAGGCTGTGGTCTTTGATCTTCATCAATAAGTGCTTCAAGTCCTCTTCACTTTCAGCAAGCAAGGTTGTGTCATCTGCATATTACAGTTTGTTAATGAATCTTCCTCCAATCCTGATGCTCCTTTCTTCTTCATTTAGTGCAGCTTCTCGGATTATTTGTTCAGCATACAGATTGAATAATTATGGCGAAAGGATACAACCCTGATGCACACCTTTCCTGATTTTAAACCATGCAGTATCCCCTTGTTCTGTTTGAATGACTGCCTCTTGATCTATGTACAGGTTCCTCATGAGCACAATTAAGTGTTTACAATTCCCATTCTTCCCGATATTATCCATAATTTGTTATGACCCACACAGTCGAATGTCTTTGCATAGTCAATAAAACACAGGTAAGCATCTTCCTAGTATTCTCTGCTTTCAGCCAAGATCCATCTGACATCAGCAGTGATATCCCTGGTTCCACGTCCTCTTCTGAATCTGGCTTAAATTTCTGGCTGTTCCCTGTCAGTGTACTGCTGCAACTGCTTTTGAATGATGTTCAGTAAAATTTTACTTGTGTGTGGTATTAATGATATTGTTAGATAATTTCTGCATTTGGTTGGGTCACCTTCCTTTGGAATAGGCATAAATATGAATCTCTTCCAGTCAGTTGGCCAGGTAACTGTCTTCCAAATTTCTTGGCATAGATGAGTGGGCACTTCCAGCGCTGTATTTGTTTGTTTAAACATCTCAGTTGGTATTCTGTCAATTCCTGGAGCCTTGTTTTTCACCAGTGTCTTCAGTGCAGCTTGGACTTCTTCCTTCAATACTATCAGTTCTTGATCTTATGCTACCTCCTGAAATGGTTGAATGTCAGCCAGTTCTTTTTGGTACAGTGACTCTGTGTATTCCTCCATTTTCTTTTTCTGCTTCCTGCACTGTTCAGTATTTTGCCCATAGAATCCTTCACTATTGCAACTCCAGGCTTGAATTTTTTCTTTAGTTCTTTCAGCTTGAGAAATGAGGAGCATGTTCTTCCCTTTTGGTTTTCTAACTCCAGGTCTTTGCACATGACATTACAATACTTTGTCTTCTCCAGCTGCCTTTTGAAATCTTCTGTTTAGCTCTTTTATTTCATCATTTATTCCATTTACTTTAGTTACTCGATGTTCAAGAGCAAGTGTCACAGTCTCTTCTGACATCCATTTTAGTCATTTCTTTCTTTCCTATCTTTTTAATGACCTCTTGCTTTCTTCATGTATGATGTCCTTGATGTGATTCCACATCTCATCTGGTCTTTGGTAATTAGTGTTCAATTAGTCACATACATTCTTGAGATGCACTCTAAATTCAGTTATGCTCAAGGTCGTACTTTGGCTCTCATGGACTTGTTCTGATTTTCTTCAGCTTAAACTTGAACTGGCATATGAGCAATTGATGGTCTGTTCCAAAGTCAGCCCCTGGCCTTGTTCTGACTGATGATATTGAGCTTTTCTATTGTCTGTTTCCACAGATGTAGTTGATTTGATTCCTGTGTATTCCATCCAGCGAGGTCCACATGTATAGTCACCATTTATGTAGTTGTTAAAAGGTATTTGCAATGAAGAAGTTGTTGGTCTTGTGAAATTCTATCATGCTATCTCCAGCATCGTTTCTATCACCAAGGCCATATTTTCCAACTATCAATCCTTCTTTGTTTCCAACTTTCACATTCCAGTCACCAGTTATCATGTATCTTGACTGCATGTTTGATCAATTTCAGACTGCAGAAGTTGGTAAAAATCTTCAATTTCTTCATCTTTGGCCTTAGTGGTTAATGTGTAAATTTGAATAACAGTAGTATTAACTGGTCTCCCTTGTAGGCAGATGGATATTATCCTATCACTGACAGCGTTGTACTTCAGGATAGATCTTAAAATGTTCTTTATTGACGATGAATGCAATGCCATTCCTCTTCAATTTGTCATTCCCAGCATAGTAAACTATATGATTTTCTGATTCAAAATGGCCAATACCAGCTCACTAATGCCTAGGACACCTATGTTTATGCGTTCCATTTCATTTTTGACGATTTCCAATTTTCGTAGATTCATACTTCTTCTATTCCAAGTTCTAATTATTAATGGATGTTTCCAGCTGTTTCTTCTCATTTTGAGTCATGCCACATCAGCAAATGAAGGTTCTGAAAACTTGATTCCATCCATGTCATTAAGGTCGACTCTACTTTGAGGAAGCAGCTCTTCCCCAGTCATCTTTTGAGTGCCTTACAACCTGAGGATCTCATCTTCCGGCACTATATCAGACAACGTTCAGCTGCTATTCTTAAGGTTTTCACTGGCTAACTTTTTTTTTTTAGCAATATAGATTAGTTTATTGGAAGAAGAATTTAGTGGTAAACTTCAAAATCAGGAATGTGGTTACTTTTACCCCAGAATCAGTCTACTTCCAAAGGCCCATTCATTGCATTTGAAACTCCCAAACATAAAAACTGTTGAAGAATTCAAATCTTACACAGGCATACCTCAGAGATATTCCAGGTTCACTTCTAGACCATCGCAATAGAGAGAACATCATGATAAAGCAAATCATACAAATATTTTGGTTTCCTAGTGCATATAAAGGAAACCCTGGTGGCACAGTGTTAACTACTAGCTACAGCTGCTAACCAAAAGGTTGGCAGTTTGATTCTACCAAGCGCTTCTTGGAAACCATATGGGGCAGTTCTACTCTGTCCTATAGGGTCTCTGAGTCAAAGTCAACTTGATGGCAATGGGTTTGGTTTTTCTTTGGTGCATGTAAAAGTTATGTTTACACTGTACTGTAGTCTATTAAGTGTGCAATAGCATTATGTCTAAAAAAAGTGCATACCTCGATTGACTCTTCCTTTCACAAAAGATTTCTCTGTAGCTTGTGATGCTGTTTGATAACATTTTACCTACAGTAGAACTTCTTTCAAAATTGGAGTCAGTCCTCTCAAACCCTGCCACTGCTTTATCAGCTAAGTTTATGTCATATTCTAAATCCTTTGTTGTCATTTCAGCAATGACAGCATCTTCACCAGGAGTAGATTCCATCTCAAGAAACCATTTCTTTTGCTCATCCATAAGAAGCAACTCTTCATCCGTTAAAGTTTTATCATGAGATTGCAGCAATTCAGTCACATCTTCAGGCTTCACTTCTAGTTCTCTTGCTATTTCCAACACATATGCAGTTACTTACTCCACTGAAGTCTTGAACCCTTCAAGGTAATCCATGAGGGTTGGAATCAACTCCTTCCAAACTCCTGTTAATGTTGTTATTTTGACCTCCCCCCCTGTGAATCACGAATGTTCTTAATGGCATCTAGAGTGGTGAATCCTTTCCAGAAGGTTTTCAATTTACTTTGCCCAGGTCCATCAGAGGAATCACTGTCTATGGCAGCTATAGCCTTACAAAATGTATTTCTTAAATAATAAGACTTGAAAGTCAAAATTACTCCTTGATTCATGGGCTACAGAATGGATGTTGTGTTAGCAGACATGAAAACATTAATCTTCTTGTTCATCTCCATCGGAGCTCTTGGGTGACCAGGTGCATTGTCAATGAGCAGTAATATTTTGAAAGAAATCTTTTTTTCTCAGCAGTAGGTCTCAACAGTGGGCTTAAAATATTCAGTAAACCATGTTGTAAACAGATATGCTGTCATCCAGGCTTTGATGTTCCATTTATAGAGCACAGAGTAGATTTAGCATAATTCTTAAGGGCCTTAGGATTTTCAGAACAGTAAGTGAGCACTGGTTTCAACTTAAAGTCACCAGATGCATTAGCCCCTAACAAGAGAGTCAGCCTGTCCTTTGAAGCTTTGGAGCCAGGCATTGACTTCTCCCCTCTAGCTATGAAAGTCCTAGATGGCATCTTCTTCCAATATAAGGCTGTTTTGTCTATTGAAAATGTGTTGTTTAGTGGAGCCACCTTCATCAATTATCTTAACTAGGTCTTCCGGATAACTTGCTGCAGCTTCTACATCAACACTTGCTGTGTCACCTGGCACTTTTATGTTATGGAGCTGGCTTCTTTCCTTAAACCTCATGAATCAACCTCTGCTAGTTTCAGACTTTTCTTATGCATTTTCCTCACCTCTGTCAGCCTTCATAGAATTGAAGAGAGTTAGGGCTTTGCTCTGGATTAGGCTTTGGCTTAAGGGAATGTTGTGAATAGTCTGATATTCTGTCCAGACCACTAAACCTTTCTCCCTATCAGCAATAAGGTGGTTTCACTTTCTTATCATCTGTGTGTTGGGTGGAGTAGCACTTGTAATTTCCTTCAAGAACTTTTTCTTTGCATTCACAGTTTGGCTAATTGTTTGGTGCAAGAGGCGTAGCTTTCAGCCTGTCTCGGCTTTTGACATGCCTTCCTCACTAAGCTTAATCATTTCTAGCTTTTGATTTAAAGCGAGAGACATGGGACTCTTCCTTTCACTTGAACACTTAGAGGCCATTGTAAGGTTATTAATTGGCCTGATTTCAGTATTGTTGTGTCTTAGGGATTAGGGAGGTCCAAGGAGAGGGAGAGAGATGGGGGGAAGGCCTGTCAGTGGAGCAGTCAGAACACATACAACATATACTAAGTTCACTGTCTTATATGGGCATGGTGCATGGCACCCCAAAACAATTACAATAGTAACATCAAAGGTCAGTGATCACAGATCACTATAACATATATAATAATAATGAAAAAGTTTGAAATATTTCAAGAATTACCAAAATGTGACACAGAGACACAAAGTGATCACGTTGTTGGAAAATGGTGCTGATAGACTTGCTCAACGCAGGGTTGCCACAGACCTTCAATTTGTAAAAGACACCGTATCCACGAAGTGCAATAAAATGAGGTATGCCTGTATTCTTCCACACACACCTGTCCCTCTCTTTATTGGGTTTTTATCCTCTGCCTACAAACATGCTGCAATCATGCCTGTTTTAAGAGTGACCCTCTTCTTAATACCACCCCCCTCCCATTTCTTTCATCTTTCACCTAGATACTTCTCTTCATCCTCTCCACATTTCATTTACTCCTGAGTCTCTTACATTATGGACTTCTGATCTAAACAACTTTTAGAAACAATTCTCACTGAGCTCCTCAGTGATCTCTTCGTCACCAAATTCAATGCTATTTTCCTCAGTTGCATCCTCCTCAACCTCTGAGTAGTTTGATGCTGTTGAGCACCCCAGTCTTTCTTGAAACACCATCTTCCTTTGGCATCTGTCTGTATGTCTTGATTTGTCCTCTTCTTCTCAAGATTACTTCAAGGAGTCTTTTGAGACCGAGACAGCTCAGCTTCCTGTGTCCCTTGTCTCCTCAGCCTCTGCTTCTGTTTCCTGTGGCCTCTTGGCCCTCGGGCCTCACGCCCGCATCTGCCCTGCTGGGGCAAGTGTTCCAAAGCTCTTTAGCTCCACCAGTATAAGTGCCCGGAGGCACCCCACTCCGCCAGAAAGCCTCCTGCACACAGGCGCCCAGCTCCCTCGCTCCGTGGGTCGGCAAGCCCAGCTCCACCGATAAGTGCCCGGAGGCACCCCACTCCACCAGGAAGCCTCCTGCACACAGGCACTCAGCTCTCTCGCTCTGTGTGTCGGCTCCAGTGCCGTCTCGCACTGGTCTCCTGGTTCTGCTGCTGCTGGCTCTCTGCTGCTGCCGCCTCTCTGCTGCTGTAGGTTCTCTGCCGCTGCTGGTTCTCTGTCACTGCCACACATCCATCCATTAACAGCTTCAAAACCGCTTCCACATTGTAGGTATCTGTTAGAGCAGCACCCCACTCTCTCTGTACCAAATTCTGTCTTAGTCATCTAGTGCTGCTACAACAGAAATACCACAAGTGGATGGCTCCAACAAAGAGAAATCTACTTCCCCACAGTAAAGTAGGCTAAAAGTCCAAATTCAGGGCGCAGCTCCAGGGGAAGGCTTTCTCTCTGTCGGCCTTCTCATCAGTGTTTCCCCAGACTAGGAGCTTCTCGGCACAGGGACCCCAGTCCAAAGGACATGCTCTGCTCCCAGCACTGCTTTCTTGATGGTATGAGGTCCCCCTCACTGGCTAACTTTTATCAGAAGTATACAGCTAGGTCCTTCTTCCTAGTCTGTCTTAGTCTGGAAGCGCAGATGAAACCTGTCCACCATGGATGACCCTGCTAGTATTTGAATACTGGTAACATAGCTCCCAGCATCACAGCAACAGGAAAGCCCCCACGGTACAACAAACTGACAGACGCATGAGAGTGTCTAAGGGTAGTGTACTCAAATATAATTTTAAGGTATGAGCCTGAAAATGCACACTGCAGGCTTCTAGCAACATGAGGGAAGTTCCTGGTATCACTCTTTGACTTTCTCAACTCTACCGAAAAGAGGATTCAGTATCATTTGTTTCTGAAATCATTTTCACATCAAAAATGTTTTCTAAAGCACTCCTGCCTTTAGCCCTATTCTGGCTTCTATAAAAACTGAGTTGAATAGACATATTTTCCATCCACCTGGAAATCTGCATTTCCTGTTTATGGACTTCATGTTAGATTATAACAAAGTTCACCATAATAATCCCCAGATTGCCTGTATAGCTCAAAAAGCATGTGATTTGACATCTAACCATGAAGGAAATAGAAAGTTGATCTATGATTTTTTTCCAACAGGAGAAAGGGATATTTTTTAAAGTATTTATTAGCTAATTATATTTTGATAGCAAAAGGACAGGAACTAGTTTAAATCCTTCCTTTTCAAAGCAAGTGTTGTTTTCTGTCAAAGGTAGTTTTCTAAAATTGCACTAGGTGGCAGTAGCATTCTACTTTCACAGGTATATTGATACCAAGTAGTGTTGTTTTTCCAAAAATGGATATGTTCTGAGAGTCCTTAGATGTTTCTTTTAATCTTCCTGTCTCATCTAAGTAAGCATATTTGAATATTTTTGTAGTTCAAACTAGGAATGTATTCAGAGAAGATGAATGGCCTCTACGTGCCTTCACTACCTATTCTGGAGCTGAGTACCCTATGGTTCCGGTTATTAAATTCAAGTAGACCTTTAAATGTCATATTATACTTGGCCAAATGTTGCTTGATGATCATGTAATAATTCAATTTCCTTATTCTTTGTTATCCTTGAATTTTTGAACATTTTCGGCCTTTCTGACCATTTAGATGCATGTCACAAAATTTATTTTCTTTTTAGAATGGAGACTTAACATTCTTAATAGCAATAGTTATAGGATTTTTATTTCTTTTCATCCCTACTCTCCATCAAACCCGTTGCCACAGAGTCAGTTCTGACTCATAGCAACCTTATAGGACAGAGTAGAACTGCCCCATAGGATTTCCAAGGCTGAAATCTTTACAGAAGCTGACTGCCACATCTTTCTCCCGTGGAGCGGCTGGTAGGTTTGAACCACTGACCTTTCTGTTAGCAGTCAACTGCTTAACCACTGAACCACCAAGGCCCTTTACGCTCTCCATAGTTGATGTCAATTCTCATGATTTTCCAGGGAATAGACAATAAAACATACAAAATTCAGATATTAAATAATATATGCCTTATTAACTGCTCCCTATGTGCCAGACACTTTGCTAAATGGATTGTCTCATTTTTTTTTCTTCTTCGCAACAACCCTATAAAATAGTACTATCATTATCCCCATTCTACAGATGAATAAATTGAAACATGGAGAAGTTAAGTAACTTGCCCAAAATTACACAGATGTCCTAACTTTGGAACCTACACTCTTAACTCATATGCTATTTTCACTATTTTTACTGCCCAGAAGTTTAAATAGATGGACCTTTTTCCTTTTACATTTCCTTCACTTTTGGGCAGTGAAGTGAACATTTTTTTTCTATTGATAGTTCTTAGTCATTTCCTATGTGGTGCGTGCTCTTGATTCTAAGGGCACAAAGTACTAGAGAAATGAATAAAACCAGTTGCCATCAAGTCAGTCCAACTCATGAGGACTGTGTGTCAGGTAGAACTGTGCTCTGTACGGTTTTCTATAGCTGATTTTTTAGAAGTAGATCACAAGTTCTTTCTTCCTAGGCACCTCTGCATCAACTCAAACCTCCAGCCTCTCAGTTAGCAGCTGAGCATGTTAGAAAGGAAATAATAACACTTCTTCCTTCCGTTCCTCCCTAAAGGGAATACCCAGTTCTTAAGATAAGACCTTGAGCGTGGGGTCAATTAACTCTAAAACTTAGGTGGCAAACCTAATTTGCTTTATTTCATTTGAATCATAGTATATTAGAATGCAATTAATGATGTTGTTTAAATGGAATACTAGGCTACATAACCTCTCCAAAGTGTCTTCCAGGTCCATAAAACTATGATTCTAAGAATTTTATCATTCAGAACTCTGAAAGAGACTCTATCCACTTCACTTTGTAACTTAAGGGTGATTTTTTTTTTCTAAGGGTTAGCTGAAGTATTATGTATTAGAGAATATTAACAAATGTTAAAAATACTGCTAAGAGCATGTTGATCATTCACAAAAAGCACCATGCTAATAATATTTGGTACAGTTATTAGCTACCATTCATTAGAGAGTAATTTCAGAAAACACAACGCATTCAGTGTCTGCAGTGAGGAGTAAAGGCCAGATCTGTTCAGTAACACCCAACTCAGTGTTAAGAATATATAAATACTTAATCTCTTTATCCCTTAGAGAGTAAATTATATACTCTTGGAGGCATTAATTCTGTCAGACCTTTGGACCTCACTGAATGCACTGAAGCAAGAATTCTAAATGATTCTATCTTGGTCTGAAATTTAACTTCAGCTTCTAGAAGCTCCCAGCATTCACATAGGCTTAGAGATCTTGATTGTCTTGTATTGTAAATAGTGCATAAATTTCCAAGCATGGCATCATGTGGGGGCAAAAGTATCTCCAGATTCGTCAGATTCGCCTTTGTTTACCAAATTAAGTGTTATAGATAGTGTCATTGAAATAAGCTAGGAATGGACTTACAGCTTCATTTAAGGGATTGTCGTGGAGTATACACTCATGTGTTTTCAATGTATAGAGGAGTATTTCTTCACTTTTTTCATTTCTTATTCCATCTCTAGATTTTCTGTGAAGGAATTTTGGTGTGTGGGGTAGGAGTGGGGAACTCTGTGGTGATTGAAGGGAGAGATTTGGCCTAATATGATAAATATAAAGGGAGATAGAAAAGTGGAAAGAATGAGAGAAAGAGAAGAAAGTCTACATGTAGTCCAGCATGTTCTGGCTATCAGTCCATGGTACAAAGGTGGAACAAGTGTGGTCCCAGCCTTCCCACTGCTTGGTCTTGGAATCATTAGATCACAGTCATCATCTGTTTCTAGAACAAGATGGGGTAAATCCAAGGGAAAGGCAGGCAGTTGTGGTTTTTGTTGTTGTTGTTTTAATCAGCAAAATAGTTATATTGATAAACCTACGAGGAATCTGTCCCTCAGAGCTCCTAACCCACCTGACACTCTGGACTTGGCCTGGTCCTGACTCTTACTATACTTCCTTTCCATTTTTTTCCAAAAATGGAAAGTATTAAAACTGTCCCCACCACTAATAACTCTTAATGTTTCAGTTTTACAGTTTGGGAATTGCAAGCCGGCAGTAAAAGCATCCTCTAGGAATCTGGCCTCACAGCCCTCCTTTGAGAACTCAATCATGGCTTTGAACCTGCTAGTACATAGATGGAATACATTTAATTTCTAGTTTGTGTTTCACTGAGCCACTTTTTCACTAACTTCCATGTGTATGCCTTCTGTTAGCCACAATGAAGGTCTCATGCGTAAACTCAGCAACAGAACTGATCAGAGCTCTGTTCTATCTGAATTTTTACAAGGAAAATAGATCCAGCTAACCAGAGGTGAGCCTTGGATCTAAGCAGTCAACTAGAATAGGGTGTCCTGTGGACGCTACCCAAAATGGAGAGCTGGTCTTTCAAGTCCAATCCAATATCCTCAAGGAAGTTAAAGAGTCAGTGCCAACAGACTAACTAGACCAGTAGAGACAGAGGACTCCCTGAGACTATCGCTCTGAGACAGTCTTTAAACCTCAAACCAGATATATCCCCTGAGATCACCTTTGAGTGAAATAGCAGAGCGGCACACAAAATAAAGAATATTACCCGTAAGAGAGGTGCTCTATTTAAAAACCGTCTGTATGAGACTAAAAGGTCAACGTCTACTCTAAAGCAAAGATGAGAAGGTAAGGGGGCAGGGAAACTAGAGTACTGGAAATGGAACAACCACAATACAATTAAAGAGATTGCTGACACACGTGAAAAATGTAACTAATGTCACTGGACCACTTGTATGGAAATTGTCAAATGAGAACTTAACTTGCTGTGTAGACTTTCACAAATGACACAATAACATATTACTTAAAAAATAAGAGTCAGTGTTAAAGAAACCTGATACAAACTTAAAGTTCAAAGTGTGAGAGCCAAGAGTCAGGAATGAGGTGAAACTTGACTGAAGTGGGAGCGAGTCAGAACAACTGAGGATGTTCTAGATAGAATGATTTCCAAGAATACCATTGTCTTGCATTTCAAAGTTACAGACTGTGCTGAGGAGCTGGAGGAAGGGGAGAGAGTGCAGAGGGGTGGTCTCTTGAGTATTCTGATTCTGTTATTCTTCTGTTGCATTCTACAGATCTAGATTAAATGCTCAACGATATAAAATAATAATGTCTAATATTTCTGATGTGATTATGAGCAAATAGAAAACTTTTTGCACCCCCAGCTTGTTATTTTTATTACTTGGCACTCCAAGTCAAAGAAGCAAAGTAAGGAAATATGTATACTTAATTTCATTAATAAAGAAAAATTCCTCAAGGATTTACAGTCTGCAGAAGAAAATAGGTGTTTTCAACAACTGTAACTAAAAGATAGTACCACAAGGTGGTGCTCACTCATTAAACTCAGGCTGTTGTTCAAGAAGTTTCCCGTCATGTTCTGAATTTTAGAATACAAAATATGAAATGTTATTTATTTATTTTTGCATTTTTCTCTTAGTACAAGTTTTCTTAGCACTGAAATACAGTGAGTTTTTTAATTTAAGCTAATTAGTTACCGTGTGCCTTTTTTGGAGGGGAAAAAATTCCAGCAGTGTCACTGTTGTTTTGCTCTAAAGATCTTCCATTATATAATTTTTGATCTGCTAGGTGGCTCAAAATATTTACTTCTACCATGCTCATTTTTTTCTTTCCTTTCCTTTAAACTCAAGACGGTGCAGCATAAGCTAGCAGAACTGAAAACACACATTTGTGTAACCAGGGCTTTTGTGGACAGCTGTCTCCAGCTGCATGAATCAAAACGTCTGGACTCTGCCACCGCTTCCATGGCGAAATATTGGTATGCGTGCTCAGTAATTAAAATGTGGTGTTTGCTCAGACTGTTACGGAATCCTGCCAACATTAAACTCAGCCTTGAGGGTCTTAAAGGAAGGAGGCTGTATAAATAAAAAATAGCAGTAAGAACCTTTTTTAAAAAATACTGGAAGGTTCCACTAAGCCTATTTATAATGTGCTAAAAATTGCTGAGGTTGGTATTTAACCCTTGTTATTGAAAATAAATTATTAAGCGACTGAAGAGGGATGACTGATTAGTTCATTTAAGTAATAGTATATTTCAAATTATCTGAAGAAGAATGGCAGTATAGTGAGACTGAGACCGAGAGAGAACAGTGAGACTTGTGAGTCCTGAGATAGAGTCCCAATTCTTTCATTAAATAACTATGATCTGGAGCAATTCATTTACATAATTCTCTCTGGGCCAACTTTTTGTTATCTGTGAAATGAGTGAATTGGGCAGGATTTTTTTGTTTAAGATATTTTCCAGATCTAAGAGAAATTCCATCAACAGTAGACTGTCTAATCAAAAGTTGCACCAAAAAAAAAAAAAGAAAAAACCCAAACCCGTTGCCATCGAGTTGATTCCAATTCATAGTGACCCTACAGGACAGATTGGAACTGTCCCATAGGGTTTCCAAGGAGTGGCTGTTGGATTCAAACTGCCGACCTTTTTGGTTAGCAGTCTAGCTCTTAACTCTGCGCACATGCCCTATTAACTGAAAGGAAGAAACATCCTATTAAGTTTAGAAAGACCTTCAGTTGAATTAAAGACTGTTAAAGATGAATTAATTGAAAAATGATCCCTATAAGGTTTTTATATATTTTAAGATGCAAGAGCATGCAGTTTAAATCAGATTTTAAGTGGGTTTAGTTTCCTGTTTTTTAAAAAAACATTCTCACATCTCACTAACTCAGAAGTAACCTAGAAAAAATTCCTGTCATTAATCATTAACTTCTGTTCATTTCAATCAGAAATAGAATAGGGGAAATATGCAAAATAGTGCTTTATATAATGATTCTAAAATAATAAAATTGTCAGGTTGAAAAGTGATGTGAAAATACTAGGAACGTGTACTTTTGAGGAAGATATTTTACATTTATATTTACAGAAAGTTCTCTGATTAGTGGAAAAGGTGTAAAATAAATATTTTTAAGATAGAATATTTTTGGAAAAAGAGATGTTTGGATTAGATTGTTCTTTAGAAACACCAAGTTTATACACTTACTGGTATTTCACATTAAAACAGAGGGAGCAACTAGTTACAGCCCAGTAACTTTTTCACTAAAATACTAGCTAAATACAAAAATTTATAGAATTCCAACTATTGCCCCCAAAGTCTTGTCTATTAATCATTAGATGGTTACTGTATTTCTTAGGAACATCCTCACCTGCCCTATGGCTTGGGTTAAAAAGTAATTTTAAATGGGAAATTGTGTCTGTGCTTGTCTTTGCTTTATGTTTCCCCTTATTGAAAAATAAGTTAAAAAGAATTTTTAATTTTTTTTGCATGTTAAGCTGAGTCAAATACCTACCAGTTGTCTTATGGATTTTAATGGTAATTACAACTGTTGTGATAAAATCAGAAAAGAGTTTTTCTCAAGTACCTCATGTTGATATAAATGTACTTCAGGAATGATAATCCCCAAATAATTTTTTAATAAATTTCCTGTTTGATGGCATGTGCTTTAATAGTCTACTCCCTTAGGTTTTCACTTTTACTTTCAGTTTATTTCTGAAAAGTCAGAATGCTAAAAAAGTTATTATTATTTTTTTTTTACAATTATTGAAATTCAGAATTGTAACTTTCGGATAAGAGGTGACATCTTTGGAGGAAAAAGATATATTACAAAGGTAAAAAGGAAATAGAGGGCTGAGTAATCATGTGGTTAATTTGGATCATCTAGATAATGTAAATAAATTAGACCAAACACAAGTCAACTATATCCTTCTCAAGCCTAGGATAGCCAAAAACATAACAATCTAAGCTGTGGACATTCTGTTTATAGCTTTAACAAAAGCCTAGCCAGAAATATAATTCATGAAGAATGTATTCTTTATGTAACAGTTCTCCCGAAATTTATTTCATTGTAATTCATGTTCTCTTCTTTGGTCAGCTAATATGTTGTCTCAATTACTTGGTAAATGTGTGCATTTAAACAGTCCTAAATAGTTTATTTCCTGACTATGAAGCACCTCATGAAAATCCATTTAAGATGTTCCTTTTCTGCTTTTTATTTTGGTCACCTAGGGCATCTGAGTTACAAAACAGCGTAGCTTATGACTGTGTACAGCTCCATGGAGGTTGGGGATACATGTGGGAGTACCCGATTGCAAAGTGAGTATAGCTGTTCTGTTGCACTCTTCTTGATGGTCTGAAGAAAAAGGAAAATTTCTGCATTGTTATTTGTATGGAGGGATAGGAGGTGGGAAATCTTTGTGTTTTTAACCATGACTACAGAGTATGTTCGAGCAAATGAAAGTAGCTTTGTTTTATGGGCTTACCACTAGGATTTAAATATATTATTTTTAAAGAAAATGAAACCAGTATACTAAAGCTTAATGCTTGGCCTTATTTCAGTCTTGATATAGAAGTATAAATAACACCCTTTTTTTTAAGCTAAAAAAATAACACTACAGAAAAATTAATCTGCATATGAAAAAAAGATCTAAATTGCCATCTTTTAAATATTTGATTATTTATTTTGCTCCAAAAAAAATTGGTCAGAAGTATTTATTTTTTCCAAACAGAATTTGTATTTCCTTCAAATTAAATTACCATATATGCCCTTTTTCGTTGTGTTGTGTATGAATACTCTTGTTACTATCTTGACGCAGTAGCAATTTGTAAATAGGCTGTGTTCTTCTACGTATTTCTCCCTCCATCTCTGTACTTCTTTCCATGTTTCCATAATCTTTGGCCTCAGTTATCTCCCCATGGCATTTCTCATCATCACCATGAAAAAAGTTATTTTTTTCTCTGATTGAACCATGTTTTCAGTTTATAAAATTTTCCCAAAGAAGCTTTTGCTGTATATAGAAAAGTCCAATGTGGTTCTGAATCTGAGAACGAGAATGGTATGGGTGTCTAAAAACTTTTTCCAATTTTTATTTAAATGTAGAATATCTGGAGGAAAAAAATTATCGGACTAGTATTCAAACTGGCAGCCTAAGACTTCAAATTTATCATTTTGGCAAGCATAATTGAAAACAGTTTACTGTGCTTATAGTCCTTAGTGGGGAGAATAAATATAATATGAAAGTTATATTAGGTCAAGGACAGAAGCTCCAGCATAGATATAATGTGCTGATTTTCTTTTGCCATTGGGCAGTTCAGAAAGCTTTAATCATGGTTATATATAATTTATAACCTTTTATAAAAACTCTGCAACCACCAGGACTTTTTCCTGCTTTGGGAATGTAGGCATGAAGTAGCTAAATGATTTCTTTTTTTTTTTTAATGAATTCTTGGAGTTGGATTTTGTTATATCCTTTCAGAACTACTTCAAAGGGGCCTTAATCAGAAGCAGATTTTTTTTTAATCTTTCTATAGTAGTGAAATCAGAAGTAAACATTGAGTTACACTAGCACAGATTAAATCATTACTGTACATTTTCGTGTTTTATTCACAATATTCATCTGTCATATTCACCACATACACAGTGCTAAGAGAGTAAAATAATAATGGATGTTTATATTTTTCTACTTAACTATGCTGTTACAGCTGCTGCTGGGAATGTAGTCATGTAGTGGCTCGATGTTTGTCTAGTTTAGTTCTTGTTCTAAGAAAGGCAGTCGTCTCAATGGCCCAAGATTAGAGTGTGGCATATGTCTTGGTCTCTGTGTTTCTCAAAGGTGATTCCTTCAGGTCAGTAGCAAGCAAACATTGTAGCTTAATGGCTTATTTGAAATCCCTGCTTTCAACTGGAGATAAGGCATGGTAATCACCCTTCTTGGGCAGCTTGTTAATTCAAAAATTGTGTGAACCTTTAAACTAGACTGTCATTTCTCTCCCCAAATAGATAGGGAAGAGACTTTTTTTAAAGATGAAAAGTGAGAATAGCACCTAATATCAAAATGGTAATTAAACATGTAGGCAATTCTGTGAATGCATTGTATAAACTTTGATTTGATAGAGAAAAACAAACAAACATTTTAATTGGGTTCCTTCTATCCCCGAGATTAAGCTATGTTAGTTAATATATATGTTGCTGAGTCTTGGTTTCACGGAGAAAAAGAGGTGCTTTTTTGTTCTGTTGTTTTTGTTGTTTAATAACTCTGTCTTAGCATGTGGGTTTAGTTCACTCTTCCTCGTTAGGTTTGGGGCCTAGGAGAAGGGAAGCTTAGGCTTTGCCATCTCAGGACTTCTCTGCCATGCTAGAAGGAGCAGCCTGAGATGTAGAGCTTCGTCACTGTGCATGGTTAAACATTCCTTCTGCTGCCTTCCTCTGTTAATTTTGGTTGATAACTGAATTTAATTAGTAACCTATAAAAGGTCTACGTATCTCTGTCATTACATACTAGGTTGGAATTTCTTTGTGAAAAGAAAAAAGCCCAACCCAGTCCAAAAATGTATAAACACATTGGAATTGCTCAAGAAGGCTGAAATGCCAGGCAGGTCCTCAAAATGCTAGCGTTGGCTTTTGTGGGAAAGAACAGAATCTGTTTACAAGAAAAAAATATATATATGTTTCAAAACACAAATGTCTCTAGATTTTAGAAGTTTTATCGGAAGGTAGGTACTGAGATTTTAAAATTCCTTTGTAATACAGTAAATCAAGTCAGTAAATATTTACTGAGTATCTACTGTTTGCAATGTACCATGATGAATATGAAGAAGGGTAAGTACAAAATTGGTCATGTTTTTAAAGAGTAGGGACATTTAATTTGTCTTAAAAATTACATAAAAAATCTGACAGATTTATGCTTGGAAAAAAAAATGCCAGTAAATTCATGTACTAGGAAAGTTCAAAGCTCTAACTAGTCCTTAATGGGTGAGCCAATGAAAGGATTGTGATACAATAAAAAAGATACTTGCCAAACAGGCAGAAAGCCTACATTCTTTTTCCAGTCTGCGAATTATCTGTTACATGGCCATTAAATAGCAATTGTTGATTAGCAAATGTGTTAACCTCTCTGCACCTCAGTTCTTTTACCTGCAAAAGGATAATATTTATTCTCTCATATCTCAGCTGAGAGGATTAAATAAGATGAGAAAAAGTAAAAACAACCACACAGTGGCTAGGTTACAATCATCACTACCAAAAGTGAACTCCTCATTGCATTTTTTTGTGTTTGTCTGGCAGTGGATTCAGCTACTCAGTAATTTAACCCCATATATTACTTGGAGTAACTATTAATCATTTCCAAAAAATTAAGTAACTTGTTAACTTTATGGAAGCAGTATTTTCTAAAGTATCACTGTATACCCTTATAGGCGAGAGCAGTGGTAGGATCTAAAGCGATGCTAGAAAATATGTAATTTCTTATTTATAAAATGAGTGTATTTCAAGTTTTTTTTTTTGGAAACATTAAGTATAACAAGAAATTAAAATATTCCATGCATTTCTGAATCTAAAGCAGACTTTTTTAGAATGCTGTTGGATGTGCTCAATTTTATAAAATTAGATAAACATACTTACAAATGCTTTTTTGAAAAAATTTGTTATATCCTCAAGCAAACTAAAAACTATATAGATCATCATAGTTTTTTGTTTGTTTGTTTTTAACAGTTATCCCAATCTGGGATTAATGCCATACTGGAAAAATAAATATGTGCTAGAACTTTATTGTTTGGGTTTTATTAAATGTGTACTTTGAAGAACTTAATAGTTACCTAGTGAGCTAAACTTTACAATTTCTGATATTTTATTTATTCATTCAATCACATTCTGATTTATCCAGAGCTTATGTGGATGCCCGAGTTCAGCCAATCTATGGTGGTACCAATGAAATAATGAAGGAGCTGATTGCAAGAGATATCATCCAGGACAAGTAGACATCTGCCCACATCCTGGAATCCTATTACTGCTAAGCTGGTTTTAAATCTGCTCAAAATAAAATGCAGCCTGGCAAAGGGGAAATGCTAATCATTGTTTTGTATGCTCTCTCTATAGAGAAATAAATAAAATATAAATAGAACATTAACACAGTGAAAGAAGAAATCTTTGAATCCGAAGATGCTGAAATTCTTCATATAAGCTTTAACTTTTAACTTTTTATATAGTTAAAAGGTCAAAAAAAATTTATAAACGTATCACTAAAATTCTATAAAACATTATTGGTTAGCTCTTTAAATTTGAGGCAGAAATAATTTTGTATTGTTATACTATAAAAACATTAATAATATTTACAGCACATTAACTTTTAAAGGGAAAAAGAAATATAATTTAGAATGTTGATTAATTTCAGCTGTCTTTTGCTCCAAACTTCCCAGAACAGTGGTTTTCACCCTCCTACCCCACCCCTCTATTTTTAAGCAAGGGAACCTTTTCTTCAAACAAAAGCTTATGTAGAAAGTCCCAGTGTAATGCTGATGAATGCAGAGCTGCTCTGATTGAAGCAGTGTCTTCCTACCTTACAGCCTTGGAGTCCCTAACCCCTAGGGCTCCGCTGAGCCTTTTCCTAATCCCGTCATAAAATACCCTTGGTTGTCTCAACTACTGACATCTTGGCTTTCAACAGATTTCCATTCTGTTTAATTTATAGGAGAACACAGAATAATCTATCACCCTTTAATTCTGTGATATATTTTATAGATATCAAAGCAGTCAATAGCTTTTATTTTAGAACAGTTTATTTATTAATTTAACAAATACTTTATGTCTTCTCTAAGCCAGGCTGTTAAAAATAATGATAGTAAACAAAACTGGCAAGATCTCTGCTAATGAATAAGTGAATAAGCAAGTAATAATAAACAAGGTAGTAAATAAGTAACAAGATAATTTCAAATTGTGATACATGCAATAAAATAAATAAGGGAAGCACCTAGAAAAGTGAAGAAATGACATTTGACTTGAGATTTTGTAATTATCATAAAAAAATAAACCATTAATTTAATTTGTCAATTAAATTAAGTAATCATTTCATTAATGCGCTTGGCTGCTAACCAAAAGATTGGCAGTTCAAGTGCAAGCAAAGATGCCTCCGAAAAAGGACCTGGCGATCTACTTCTGAAAATCAGCCATTGAAAACACTATGAAGCACAGTTCTACTCTGACACACATGGGATCACCGTGAGTCAGAATCTACTGGACTGGAACTAGACACTGGAAAGTATCATTTCTGTACTTGTTTTTCTTTGTATGTAATGGTGAGACAGTGAATAAAGTGGTTTTTAAATGGAAGTAGACATATTGTTGTTCAGCTCAGAAAACCTAAGAATCTTATTTGCTATTATTGATACTAAACATTGTGTTAATACAACCATTACAACTGAATAGAGCAGAGGGCAGTTCTGTTCTGTCACATGGGTGGCTATGACTTGGAATCGACTCGATGGCACATAACAAGACCCTCACAGTTCCTTTTGCTTCCGTTACCAATCTTAAAGGAAACTAGATTTTAGGAACAAAACATCTCTAGAAGAAGAAGGAAATAAGCATAGTAGGAAAAGCTTAGTGGAAATCCTGGTGGCATAGTGGTTTAAGTGCTAGGGCTGCTAACCAAAAGGTGGGCAGTTGAAATCTACCAGTGCTCCCTGGAAACTCTGTGGGGCAGTTCTACTCAGTCCTGTAGGGTCAATATGAGTTGAAATCAACTCGATGGCAGTGGGTTCGGTTTTTCTGGGATTTAGGAAAAGCTTATTATGTACAGGTAGAACGATTTGAATGATTGGTCTATGAAACTTGAGCAGGTTATTTAACTTCCCAGGATTCTTTTAGACGCAAATAACAAAAGCAACCAAACCCAAGACAACCTAAGTATAAACTAAGGTAACAAGCGCCTAATTCTGGGGGCTCAGAACTGAAAGCAGGGTGATACTATTAAGAGAAAGGATACAAAAATGTTGGGCAGACCTAAGTCACACAAGCGCGCGCGCATGCGCACACACGTGCGCGCACACAGAGCTACCCCAGTCCGCTACAGCTAGGATTAGGTTCTAGTAATTTTTATACGTCAATACATCAGAGAGTGAAAGGATTTCTATGTAGGATATTTTCTCGGAATGATCTTCGGGATGTTTTCTATCTCTCCTAAGCTGATTTCTTTATCTTAGCAATTTCAGACTTGTCTTACATCCCCAAAGAAGGATGTGTTGTACCATAGCCTTAAAGCTGAAAGCAAAAAAGGGAATTCAGGGTGTACTTTATAACCTTGCATTTGGTTTTCATTTTTTAAACAGCTAATCTTTGTGTTTTGCTTGTGTGGCTTTGATTGTTGGCCCCTAGGGAGGCAACTTATCATCTGTATCTCCTGCAGTGCTGAGTGCTCAAGAAACGATAAATAATAATAATGCTCAAAAGAACAGAGCAGACCAACACAGCAAGAAGGCAACACTGTGTAAATAATTAATGAGGGTTAAAGAGCCTGAGTAATTTTGTTTTTTCACTGAGATTTTTAGAAACAGAATTATTGCTTTAAAATTGTATTTGCCCCTTATTTCTTTGACAGTGTAATTGAAAATGACAGTATGCAAAAGAAACTGTTTCGGTTTGTGATTTAAAAATCTAACTCTGCAAATCTTTACTAAATCTAGTAATTTTAGTAGTTTATGGCTCAGAGTATAAGATTTCTAGATTGTTTTTTCATATGTCAGTATTATTTTTGGCACACACAGCATTTATTTATTTGGAGCATTAGATTTGACATCAAGATTGAAACCAACTGTAGACTTACCATGTCTACTGCTTTAAAATAAATGTTGAAAAGAAGTTCTACTCAATTTTTAAAAGTCTCATTTTCCATTTTAAGAAAAGATTATGAAAACTTCGAACATACTAAAAAATACAGTGTAGTATAATGAACCTCCAGCTTCAACATTCATCAACATTTTGCCAGTCTGTCTCCCTCACTTTTTTTCATGATGTTTTTTTAAAGCAAATCCCAGACATGCTTTTCACACACATATATATTTCAAAATACATGTCTAAGTGATGAAGAATATTTTCACGTAACCACAAGGCCATTATCATACTTTAAAAACTAAGATTTAGTATATAATTCCCAGTTCACATTAAATTTTGCTTCGTTGTATCAAAAATGCCTTTTGTATCTGGTTTCTTCAAATTAGGATCCAAACAAGGTCCACAAATTACATTTGGTTGTATTGTCTCCCAAGTCCCTTTTCTTTTATAACAGTGCCTTTTTCCCCCTCATTCCTTTTAAAATTTTATTTTTTAAATTAACATACAGTAAAATCGCCCGTTTGAGTTTTAACATGTATATAGATTCATGCAACTACTACCACAGTCAGGATACAGAACAGTTCTATCACCCCAAAAATTCTCTCATGTCATCCCTTTATAGTCACACCCTCTCCACACCTCTAACCACTGGCAATCACTGAGCTGTTCTCTGTCATTCTGCTTTTGTTGTTGTGAGACTGTCATATAAATGGAATCATACAGTGTGTAACCTTTTGAGACTGACTTCTTTCTCTTAGCAAAATGCATTAAAATTTATTCATATCAAGTGACTCAATAGCTCATTTCTTTTTAAGCACTGAATAGTATTCCATTGTATTGATGTACCATTGTTATTCATTCACCTGCTTAAGGATATCTTGATGGCTAAGGATAAATAAGCAACAGGATTGTTGGGTCGCATAGTGTATTAGGGTTCTCCAGAGAAATAGAACCAATAGAATAGAATAGATAGGTAGCTAGCTAGCTAGCTAGGTAGATACAAATATAGATATTTATTTTAAGAAATTGCCTCATGCAATTGTAGGGGCTAGCAAGTCTGCAATCCATATGTCAGGCAAGGCTAGAAACTCCAGCAGGATATCTGTACAGTGTTGAGACAGAATTCCTTCTCTCTCACTCTTAAATCCTTCAACTGATTGGATGAGGCCCAGTCACATTATGGAGGGTAATCTACTTAAAGTTAACTTATTGTAAATGTTAATCACATGTAAATATTTTCATAGCAACATTCAGACTACCAAACAACTGAGCACCATAGCCTAGCCAAGTTGACACGTAAAATCAACCATCACACATGGTAAGTATATGTTTAACTTTATAAATAACTGCCTTTTTCCAGAGTGTCGATGCCATTTTGCCTTCCAACCAGCAGTATAAGAGTTCCAGTTGCCCTGCATCCTCTCCAGTTCTTATATAGTTTGCTTTAGCCATTCTAATAGGTGTGTAGTGGTATCACACTGTGGTTTTAATTTGTACATTCCTAATGTCTAGTGAAGGAGCTCTGGTGGTGAAGGGGTTAAGTGCTTGGCTGCTGACCAAAAAGACCGCAGTTCAAACCCACCAGCCATTCCACAGAGGAAAGATGTGGCAGTCTGCTTGTGTAAAGATTACAGCCTTGGAAACCCTATGTGGCAGTTCTACTCTGTCGTTTGTAGGGTTGCTGTGAATCGGAATCAACTTAACGGCAATGGGTTTATAGGCAGTGTCTAACAATGCTAAACATCTTTTAATATGCTTATTTGCCCTCCACGTATCTTCTTTGATGAATTGTGTGTTCAGGTCTTTTGCCCATTTTTTAGTTTGGTTGCTTCTTTTTATAATATTGAGTTTGGAAGTTCTATATATTCTGGATACTCAAGCACAAGGAAAGCAAGGCCAGGCTGACATATTCGGAGTTGATTACTTACATAGTGAAAAGAAGAGTAGCCAAAGGTGCCAGCTCTCCATGACCCTGGCACAGGTGACACTAAAATGAAAGTTGACTGCAACAAGATGATGCAGCCAAGCAGTTTTATAGCCTGCAGGTGTACCTGAAAAGGGGGGAGGGTGAGGCAGAAAGCCTCTGGTGGATTGAGTTGAATTCCTGACCCTGTGCCTGTGGATGTGATCCCGTATGGAAATGAGGTTTTTCTTTTATGTTGATGGGGTCATGCTGGTGTAAGGTGGCTCTTAAATCTAATCACTTCTGAGTTACAAAGGAACCAGAATAGACACAGGGACACACACATAGGGGAGGACAGATGCTATGTGAGGATCATCTCCAACTAAGGAATGCCAAGGAAACAAGGAATGCCTGGGACCAAAAACGGAGTTGACAAGGGCCTTGGTGGCACAGTGGTTAAGAGCTCAGCCGCTAACCAAAAGGTCGGCAGTTGGAATCCACGAGCTGCTTCTTGGAAACCTTACGGGGCAGTTCTTCTCTGTCCTATAGGGTCGCTGTGGGTAGAAATCGACTGGACGGCAACGGGTAGACACTGGTTTGGACTTTCAGCCTCCAGAACCATGAGAAAATAATTTCTTTTCTTTAAAGCCATCCACCTGTAGTATTTGCGTTACAGCAGCACTAGCAAACTAAGACAGCCTCATACAGCCTCCTCAATGAGAAATTGTCTCATGACAGCCTCCTTTGTAGATAGGGAAGCGAATGAGAAATGGCCGTGTAGCAGCTCTTCATAGGCTTGCTTCCCATGCTCTCATGCTCCAGGAGGATCACAAGAAATCCTGCCAAGATTCAGCAGTGGTTGAAGCCTTGCCTATGTGGCCTATGTGGAAGCATGAAAGATTATCAGGCACTGGCATGGAACTGTTCCCCTACAGATAGAAGCCCTTTGTCAGATATGTGATTTGTAAATATTTTCTCCCTATTTGTAGCTAGTTCTTTCATTCTCTTAACAGTGGGTTTCACAAAGCAGAACTTTTTAATTTTGATGAATTGTAATTTATCAATCTTTTTCTTTTATGGATCATGCATTTGGTATCGTGTCTAAGAACTCTTTGCCCAAACCTAGTCATAAAGTTTTTCTGTGTTTTCTCTAGTAATTCTGTAGCTATACATTGTATGTTTAGATCTATGATCTATTAGTAATTTTTGAAAAGGTATGCAGTTTAAGTCAAGGTTCATTTTTTGTGAAAAATATTATTTTCACACTTTTGGTCAAGAAATCAATTATCCATATTTGTGTGGTTCTATTCCTGGACTCAGTTCTGTGTCATTGATCTATATGTATCTACCTCTTTGTCAGTACTACATTCTCTTAATTACTATACCTTTATAGAAAGTCTTAAAATTGAGTAATGAGACTCCTACAACTTCTTTTTCAGAACTGTTTTGGCTATTCTAATTCCTCTGCCTGTTCATAAAATTTTTTGAATTAACCTGCTTATATTTACAAAAATTCCTGCTGAAGTCTCAATTGGAATTGCATTAAATTTGCAGATCAGTTTGGAGGGAATTGCCATCTTTACTATGCCAAGTCTTCCAGTCCATGAACAGGTTATGTCTCTCAGTTCACTTAGGTCTTTGATTTCTTTCATCAGCATTTTGTAGTTTTCAACATACAAATCATGTACAAGTTTTGTTATACTTAAGTATTTCATTTTGAGGAGAACTATTTTAAGGAGCCCTGGTGGTACAATGGTTAAGCACTCATCTGCTAACCCCAAGGTTGACAGTTAAAGCCCAACCAACTGCTCCATGGGAGAAAGACCTGGCGATCTGCTCCCATAAAGATTACAGCTTAGAAAACCCTATGGGGCAGTTCTACTCTGTCATATTGAGTCACTATGAGTTGGAATCGACTCAACAGCACCTAACAAAAACAACGTTATAAGTTGTTGAGTTCCAGTTTCCAATTGTTTATTGCCAGTATGATGGATTGTTGTTCCTATGATCTTGCTAAACTCATTTATTAACTCTAGGAGTTTTTGGGTAGATCCACTCAGATTTTCTACATAGACAATAATGCCATTCATGAATATGGACAGTTTTATTTCTTCCTTTCTAATATGTATACTTTCCTTTCTTTTTGCCTTATTGCACTGATGAGGACTTCTAGTACAATGTTGAAGAGGAGTGATGAGAATGAACATTATAGTTTGTTCCTAATCTTAGGGGGAAAGCATTTAGGCTTTCACATTAAATATGATGTTAGCTGTAGGTTTTTTTGTAGATGCCCTTTATCAGGTTGAAGGATGTCCGTTCTGTTCCTAATTTGTTAAGAGTTTTTCAGTCAATTGCTTTTTCTACATCAATTGATACGATCATGAGATTTTTCTTCATTGGACTGTTAATATGGTGGATTATATTGATTTATTTTTGAATATTAAACCAGCCTTGCATTCCTGGGGTAAACCTGACTTGGTCATGGTATATTATATTTTATATATACTGCTGAATTTGATTTGCTAATATTTTGTTGAGGATGTTTGCACCTATATTCATAAGGGACTTTGGTCTATAATTTTCTTGTACTGTCTGTTTGGTTTTGTAATCAGGGTAATGCTGACCGAAAAAATTAGTTACAGATTATTTCTCCGTTTTTCCCTCTATGCCATTGATTTGTTAGGGAAACCTGGTTATTTATTTTGTAGAATGTCCACCATTATTGATTTGCCTGGTTGATTCCTCATTGTGGTTTCTAATTTATTCCTGTATTCTCATATTTCCTGTAAATTGATAGTTATATCTAGAGGCTTGATTAGATTCAGGTTCAACATTTTTGCTCTGAAAACTTAAGTGGTGTGGTAAATTTTCTAATCATCAAATCACGAGACACATAATATCTAGTTGTTTCGCATTTAGTGATACTAAAATCGATCTGTGGGTTTAAATAGTATTTGTCTGATAATTCCATAAAATTTCCTAACAACCTTTCACCTAATGGTTATAACGTTCATTGATAATTATTGACAAGATCTATTATTTCATTAGGGATTGCAAAAGATAATTTTCTAAATTTTTTATTCCTCTTGCATTTATTAACTTCCATAAAGAAGAACTTTCATCAGCTTTTTGTTTGGCCACTGGGTTCTCTAGGAATCAGAAACAGAGTTAGGAGTGTAGGAGGTTTATTGAGAGGTAACACTAGTGAAAGGGAAGGAAGTTCTGTTGGGCAGGGAGAACAGAACCTCAGACCATGATGCGGATCTGGCAAAGTATCAGTCAACTCAGTGAAGAACCGTGAAGTAAAGATTGCCCGTTAGAAGGGTCCCACACTGGACAGAAATAGCCAGCCCTGTTTTCTCTGCCCTGATCAGACAGAGAAACTGCCTGGGAAGAGGGTGGCCTAAGCTCAAAAGCTGAGGTGAACTCTAAAGGTGCTAAGAGCTGGAAGCTGTCAGTTAACTGTACTCCTTACAACAAAATTGCAAGTTCTTTCTTGAAGGGAAATCTGGGAGTTGCACTTCATTGCTGCCACATCCTGAAAAACAATTTGTAAATAAAAAGCAGGATAAATTCTTGATTTTTCCCTTTCATCAATTTTCATAATAATGAGCAGATGCCTTAGCAAACTCCAATTTTTTTTTTTTTTTTTGAGCTCTTAGGTTTTGGAATTTTTTTTGTATTTCAATTAATTGCAGTTATTCTTTTTGATGCTCAGATTGTTTCATCTTAGGCCACTAAGAGCCCCTTCAAGTTGGTTCCCATATCTTTTTCTCTTTTTGTTGTGAAAAATGTCAAACATATACAAAACTACAGAGAAAGGTACTTTTCTTTTGTCTGTGTGTCATGGATTGAATTATGTCCCCCCAAAAATGTGTGTATCAATTTGGCTAGGCCATGATTCGCAGTATTGTGCGGTTGTCCTCCATTTTGTAATTGTAATTTTATGTTAAAGAGGATTAGGGTGGGATTGTACCACCCTTACTAAGGTCACATCCTTGATCCAATGTAAAAGGAGTTTCCCTAGGGTGTGACCTGCACCACCTTTCATCTTACAAGAGATAAAAGGAAAGGGAAGCAAGCAGAGTGTTGGGGACCTCATATCACCAAGAAAGCAACACCAGGAGCAGAGCACATCCTTTGGACCTGAAGTTCCTGCCCTGACATACTCCCAGACCAAGGGAAGATTGATGACATGAACCTTCCTCCAGAGCAGACAGAGAAAGCGTTCCCCTGGAGCTGACACCCTGAATGTGGACTTGTAGCCTACTGGACTGTAAAAGAATTAACTTCTCTTTGTTAAAGCCATCCACTTGTGGTTTCTGTTATAGCAGCGCTAGATGACTAAGACACTGTGTAACCTAGCTTCAACAATTATCAACTTATGACTAATCTTTAGTCACCTGTACCCCTATCTACCTCCCACACTGATGAATTATTTTAAAACAAATACCAGACATCATGCATCATGAGTCATTTTGACATGACCCATCATTTTTGATAGCTTTCTTGCTTTCTAGAAGAACAACATTTTCCATACTCATCATGCACAGTTCCTGCCCAAGTTTATTTTAGTGAGATTTTTCTAATTTCAAGCTACTATCAAATGTATTTGTTTGTTTATTTTACATTCTGTTTCATAAAACCTCTTTTGAAATTATTTTGATTACTAGAAGACATACTCTTTCTTCAGTTTTTTCCTCAAACTTAAACTCACCAGAAATTTATCTTGCCATATCCCATGAGAAGTTATGTTCCATTTTACAGTACAAAATTATATAGGATGTTCACTCTTGCAAGAAACAGAAAGCTCAGTTGTTAACCATTGTCATAGGGCAACATGTGTACTAACTGTTTAATGAGAAGCTATTTTGTTCTGTAAACCTTCATCTAAAGTGAGAATAGCAGCACAATTG
>NW_004443977.1:1019640-1047423 GCF_000243295.1 Trichechus manatus latirostris | reverse complement strand
GTGGGGTTGTTAACCAATGTCATAATACAATATGTGTACTACTGTTTCATGAGAAACTATTTGTTCTGTAAACCTTCACCTGAATTACAATAAAAAAATTTAAAAAAATTAAAAAAAAAAAGAAACAGAAAACTCAAATGAAACTTGGCTTAAACAATAAAGGGATCAAAAAACTTTAAAGCTCAAAGGTAGGGCAGACTCAAAATTCGTTGACTAAGCATCTCAGCCTTGTCATCAAGGACCCACTTTACCAGTTTATCTCTCTGTTGTATCATTTATAGTGTAGGCCTAATTCTAAAATGGGCTCCTCTAATGGTCATGGGATAGGTGTCCTTGTTCATGTCCAGGGTGACAGAATGAATTTCTACCCAGCATGTAGAGGCTGTGGTCGGGCTAGTTTTGATCATATGCCCATCTCTAAACCAATGACTGTGTCCAGGGAAATGGAACGTTTAGTTGGTTTAAGCCAATTAGGGCCCACTTTGGGACATGAGATAAAAACATTCAACCAAAGCACATGGGGCTGGGTGGAAGGCTGGATACCAGCATGAAAATCAGGACAATATTAGGAAAGGGAAAATATAGCATAGAAGCCAAATAGGTAACTAACAAATACCTACTATAACAACTACAAACTAGACCCTGATTGTTGGGATCAGTGCCTGAAGATTGCCATATCTCAAATGAGACATGATCTCATTTGTTCTTACCATTTAAAAAAATTTTAAACATGACTTTTGTTGTAGAGAGTTCTAATATTCATCCATGTCCAGGTCTCCTTTCTGGGCATATGAGATTTCATTTCCTGGTTTCCCTTGCAATTGGGCCGGGCTATGTGACTTTCCTAGTCAATGGATTGTGGATGGAAGTGATGTGTGTGTCTTCCCCTGTGGCAGCAATTGTAGATGTGCTGTGGAGGTGAATCAACACATCGAAGACAAATGCTCTGGAAAGTCACATGGACCTGTTTGCGATAGAAATAAATTTTGTGTTGTCACTAAGATTTGGGAGTTGTTTGTTACTACAACATAACGTAGTCCATCCTGACTTATATAGCATTCATTCATTTTTACGTAAGATACGTAATTGAGGAAATAGGACTAGTCTTGACTATATATATGTAATAGTTTCAGCAACCCTGAGAAACTGCCATGATGTTCACATTTCATGGGAAATGGATCAAAATGATGGAATACTGTTTCAATTGCAGTGACTGCAGTGACAATTATTTCTGGATATGCCTGTTTAGTGTAAAGACCTATGGGATTAGTATTCTGAAAACAACTTTCATCATTCATTTCTGTGTGCAAAAATCTTCCATAGTCCCATTGTTACCCACAGAATAAACTTTACATTTCTTATTTAGCCTTGCATCAAAGCATTCCATATTTTGGTCCTAACCTACCTTTGCAGAATTATGAACCATTCTTCTTCTTTTTTTTAATTGTACTTTAGATGAAGGTTTACAGAACAAATAGTTTCTCATTAAACAGTTAGTACACATATTGTTTTATACAATGGTTAACAACCCCACGACATGTCAACACTTGGACCATTATTCTTTTTAATTACATCAGTGTGTTCAGCGTTGTTAAATAGTTCCCACCCATGGGCACAGCCATAGCACCTGAAAAATGGAACATAGTTCCAAAAATCTTTTAGCTACCTTTTGTTCAACCTCCCTAACAAGCCTACTATATCTAGCTGACTCTGGTTTTAGACATTTTGCATTGGAAACTGGTGAAGACAATTGCCTAACCAAAATCTATTCTCCCTTCCTTTCTGAACAATAGAATTCCTATGTTATTGGAGGTGACAATGTGCTCAGCTTTAGCTATATTTCCCAGCCTCTCTTGGAACTAGATATAGCTACATGATCAGGTTGTAGAAGTTATTGAGAGGGGCTTAAGGTAAGGCACCTGCAAGGCCCTGTTTGCCTTCTGCCCTTCTTCCTGCCTGCTGCCTGGGAAATAGATATGATGACTGGGGTTCCAGTAACTATCTGGGACCCTAAGGTAACTTTGAGAATGGAAGCCTGAGAAGGGCTGAGAATGGCAGAGGAGAATAATAAAGGAGCCTGGGTCCCTGGTGACTTTTTGGAGCTGTCATATCAGTTCTTGGCTACCTATCTTTAGGACTTCTTTCACTGTATTTTACTGACTTATAAAATGTACTGCTATTTATGTACTATTAATAAAAAACACCACCAATCAAAGTGACTCAATGCTTTCTTACTGCATCAACTGTGAGATCATTCCTATTTCAGAAATGTTAAAGTGTGAGAAAAAAAATGTGTCTTAGAATCAATGAACTATGTTATAAGAGAATTACCTCACATGTTTAAGCCATCATTATTTTGTTCTGTTACATTACACACAGCTTATTTTCATCCTAACTAATGCAGGCTAGTTTTTACCTTTCTGCCTGTCCAAGTTTTGGCCTTAAAATTCCCTGAGGTTCCTGAGACCATCTTCATCAAAGGGTCGTTGTTTTAAAAATCAAGTTTACTGAAGTGTAATATTCATATCGATAATGCGTGCGCATTTTAAGTATATTGTCATGGATTGAATTGTGTCCCCCAAAAATATCTGTCAACTCATGTAGTGGGGTTCTTAACCATTGTCATAGGGCAATATGTGTACTAACTGTTTAATGAGAAACTATTTTGTTCTGTAAACCTTCATCTGAAGTGAGAATAGCAGCACAACTGGAAGAACGTAATTGACATCACTGAATTGTACATGTAGAAATTTTTGAAATGGTGTATCTTTGGCCATGTATATTTTCACCAAAAAAAAAAAAGGTCTTCCAAGGCCAAGAGGGTTGTTGACATGTTTGGGGGTTGTTAACCAATGTCATAAAACAATATGTGTACTGACTGTTTAATGAGAAAATATTTGTTCTGTAAACCTTCACCTAAAGTACAATAAAAAAAAAAAATTAAACAAACAAAAAAAAACTTTAGTGTAATTTATGTATCTTGAGGTTTAGTCCAATCATTAAATTTTAGATTTCGGATTTTTTAAAACACTATAATAACAATAATACCATGAAAAACATCAACATGATAGTTTTAAAAATAGCTCAGAAAAACAAAAATAACATAATCCTTACTAAAGGGCAGTAGCTTAAAAAGGAGTCCCTGGGTGGCACAAACAGTTAAGCATTCCACCACTAGCCAAAGGGTTGGCGGTTCAAGTCCACCCAGAGGAGCCTCAGAAGACAGGCCTGGCAACCTGTTTCCAAAAACCCTATAGAGCAGTTCTAACCTGCACGCATGGAGTCACCATGAGTCAGAATCAACTTGACAGCAATGAATAACAGTTGCTAAAAGGAGTCTCCAGGAATCCACTTGAATCTTTGTTCTTTGGTAGTGTGTACTCAAAGGATGTAATAGCTATCTATGGCTGCATAACAAATTATGCCAAAATTCAGTATCTGAGAAGTTTGCTACCATAGGGTGGATGCTGGAATCTCTTCTTCCTCATTTGAAACACAAACACATGAACACTTCATTTTTCTATTGCAAAGATTTTCAAGAAAAGGAATTTCAAATCTCACTCATCTAATTGTTTTTATTTCAAGATTCAGTAGACTTGACTGTGCTATGTATGTACCAGTGTGTAAAAACTATTTCTAGTGAAGAACCAGTTTTATTTATCCCAGTCTATTGCAAAATAAACTTCTTGGAAAATACAAAAAAAATTTTGTCAACTTGGCTAGGTCATGATTCCCAGTATTGTATGATTGTCCACCATTTTTTCATTTGATGTAATTTCCCTGTGTGCTATAAATTCTATCACTATGATATAATAAGATGGATTAGTGGCAGTTGTATTGATGAGGTCTACAAGATTAGATAGTGTCTTAAACCAATCTCTTTTGAGACATAAAACAGTGACATGAACAGAGAGATAGGGGGAGCTCATACCACCAAGAAAGCAGTGCTGGGAGCAGAGTGCCTCCTTTGGGCCTGAGGTTCCTGTGCTGAGATGCTCCCAGACCAAGGGAAGACTGATGCATCACAAGGACATTCTTCCAGAGCCAACAGAGAGAAAAAGCCTTCCCCTGGAGCCAGCACCCTGAATTTAGACTTGTAGCCTACTGAATTGTGAGAGAATAAACTTTTCTTTGTTAAAGCTATCCACTTGTGGTATTTCTGTTACAGCAGCACTAGATGACTAAGACAGAATTTGGTACTGGGAGTGGGTTGCTGCTCTAACAGTTACTTAAAATGTGGCAGCGGTTTTGAAACTGTGAATGGATAGAGGACTGGCAGCAGCAGACAACTGGCAGCAGCAGAACCAGGAGACAAGCACCAGGCGGCACTGGAGCCAACCCATGGAGCGAGAGCTGAGTGCCTGTGCGCAGGAGGTTTCCTGGTGGAGTGGGGTGCCTGCAGGCACTTATCAGCAGAGCTACAGAGCTTTGGAACACTTGCCCCAGCAGGGCAGATGTGGGCGTGAGGCCTGAGGAGCCGAGAGGCCAAGAAACCAGGAAGCAGAAGCTGAAGAGACGGGGAACACAAGAAGCCAAACTGCCTCAATCTTAAAAGGTATGGCCAGAACTTCTGAGGTTTCAAAGGATGGAGCCATGGCTTCTGGTGCTTCTAAGGGTGGAGTCGCCACTCAGATGGACTAGGAGAATGGTGCGCCTAAAGCCGAGGGAGCAGAATTGCTGTCCCAGTGGGCCTGGAAGGCAGAGATGAAGCCCAGAGCTGAGGGGCCTCCACTCAGAATCCAGAGAGTGTGGCCAATACCTAGAGTCTGGAGGGCAGGCCATTGTGTAAATAGTCTCGAAGAACAGATGATTATTTTCAAAGCCTTGAGGGCTAATGTAATGTGTTCTGCTGACTTGCTTGGTGCCTGTTATACCTTCTTTCCCTTCAATTTCTCTCACCTGTAACAGAAATGTCTATCTTGTGCCTGCCTGTTGCACCATCGTACCTTTGGAGGCAGATACTTTGTATTCTAGATTTCATAGATGAAGAGAAATTTTTTGGATTTTGGACTTAGAGTTGATTTAAGACTTGCTATAATATGATGGAGTGAATATATTTTACATGTGGCAAGGACGTGAATTTTTGGGGGCCAAAGGGTGGAATGTCATGGATTGAACTGTGTCCTCCAAAAAATATCTGTCAACTTGGCTAGGTCATCATTCCCAGTATTGTATGATTCTCTACCATTTTGTCATTTGACGTGATTTCCCTGTGTGTTATAAATTCTAACACTATGATTTAATAAGATAGATTAGTGGCAGTTATACTGATGAGGTCTACAAGATTATATAGTGTCTTAAACCAGTCTCTTTTGATATATAAAAGAGAGACATGAACAGAGAGATAGGGAGACCTCACACTACCAAGAAAGCAGTGCCGGAAGCAGAGTGCATCCTTTGAGCCTGAGGTTCCTGTGCTGAGATGCTCCCAGACCAAGGGAAGTCTGATGCATCACAAGGACCTTCCTCCAGAGCTGACAGAGAGAAGAAGCCTTCCTCTGAAGCCGGCGCCCTGAATTTGGACTTCTAGCCTACTGGATGGTGAGAGAATAAACTTCTCTTTGTTAAAGCCATCCACTTGTGGTATTTCTGTTACAGTAGCACTAGATGACTGACATATATATTTTGATGAGTTTTGAGAAATGCATGCACTCATTTAACTTCCACCATGAGCATACGGTCACTATGAGTCAGAATCGACTAGATGGCAATTTTTTTTTTATGATCAAGAAAATATAGAACATTTTCATCACCCATTATGTCCATCCCAGTCAATTCCCTCCCACTCCAGCCCTAGTCAACCACTGATCTGCTTCTGTCATTATAGGTTAGATTTGTCTTTTCTAGAGCTTTATATAAATAGAATCATACAATATTTACTCTCTTCTGTATCTGGCTTTTTTCGCTCAGCACAATATTTGAGATTCATCAGTGTTGTTGCAGGTATGTAGTATTCCATTGTATGGGATGTACCACCATCACCAGGTGATGGACCTTAGGGTTGTTTCTAGTTTGGAACTATTTTGAGTAAGGATGCTATGGATATTTGTGTACACATGGAGTTACTTTTGATCCCCCTGCAGGCACAGGCCAGTTCTGTCCACTCCTATATTCTGCCCTGGCTCTAAGAATCCCATGGCTCTTGTTAGCTACCTCTGCTCTTTATCTGCTTGTCTATAGATATTGGCTGGTTAAAGCGAAAGGCATTATGAATATGAATTAGTACCTTTTTCCTGCTGCTTCTCTCATCCCACTTTCTAAATCTGATCACAAAAGAGAAGAATTAAATATACTGGAATAAGACAGTGGACGACAGTTGCCCTGGGCACAGAAATACAGAGGAATAAATAGTATAGGCTTCCAAACTAATTTTCTATCCTATTAGACCCAGGGGGAAAAGAACTGTAGCTTTGGAGTCAGGCAGGTCTGTCTTTGTATCCCAGATTGGCCATTTACTAGTGTGGAATTTGGAAATACAACACATGTTGCAGAATGTAAGAATTAAATGCATTCATTCATTCAACAAATACATGTTAGCATCTAAATGTGCCAAGGGAAACAGATGACAAAAACAAAAGAATCAAAATCTATCTTGTGTTAGATGTTGATAAGTTCTATGGAGAAAAACAGAACAGGGTAGGGGAACAGGGAAAGCCGGAGGCAGGGAGTGCTGCTATTTCATTTAAATGGTCAAGACAGGCCTCATTGATTAAGGCAACATTTGAGCAGAGACCTAAAGGAAGTGAAGGAGTGAGACTTGAGGATTTGTGGAAAGAATGTTTCCGGTCAAAGGAGCCTGGGGCACGCCTGGTGCATACAAGAAACAGCAAGGAGGCCAGAGTGGCTGGAGCAGAGAAACCAAGAAAGGGAGTGATAAGAGGTGAATCAGAGCGGTAAGAAGGGGATCAGATCAGGTAGGACCTTGTAGGCCATTGTAAGAGCTTTGGCTTTTACTCTGGGTGAAATGAAAAGCCATTATGTAGGGTTTTGGAAAAGTAGTGAAAGCATCTGACTTCCTTTTAAAAAGAATTCCTTTGGATGCTGGCTTGCATATAAGGGACAAATGTGGAATTAGGGAGGTTGGCTAGAAGGCTATTATAATAATCCAGGTGGGGTAGATGAGTTTGCTAGCAGTGTAGGTGATGAGAAGTGATTGACTTCTTGATATAATTTAAAGGTAAAGCTTGCAGAATTTGCTGATGTATAGGATGTGTGACGTGAGTGAAAGAAAAGGAGTCATGTATGACTCCAAAGTTTTTGACCTGGGCAACTGGAAGGATGAAGTTACCGTTTACTGTAATGGAAAACTCTGTGAAAGGAGCTGTTTGGGGGATGAGATGATCAGGAGTTAAATTTTGACATGTAAAGTATAAAAATGCCCATTACACATGCCAGAAGACAACTTGGGTAGGCAGAGATATAAATTTGGTTTGAAGTAGTAGAGACATAAATCCAGGAGTTCTCGGCATATTACATGAGATAATGTATCTAATGTACAAGTATCAATAATACCCAGTGAATGACAATCTTTGGAGACCTTCAAAGTTCCAGATTTATACATAGAACTGCCTACTGGACATCTCCAAATGGACATGTCTCAGGCATCTAAAAAACTCAACTTCTCTGTCCTATTAAACCTGCATCTTCTCCTGAATCCAACTCTTAGTATCCTACCCAGAAACCTGGAATTCAGCTTTCACTCCTTCTTACCTACCTCCCCCATCCAATCAGTCACCACATCCCGTTGATTCTTTTCAATATTTCTTCAATCTGTTCTCTCCTTTCTGTTTACATCACCACTGTCTTAGTCTTAATGCTTCCTGTCTAAATTACCACAACAAACTCCTTGTCTCTTTTCCTTTAGATTTACCACTCAGTCTTTCCCTTGCATCATCATGTCAATCCTCTATTTTAAATTCTTAGAGTTTCCCCATCTCAGGATGAAATACAAACTCCTTAGTGTGGATTAGAAGGTCCCTACTTCCCTCTTTAGCCTTAGCTTTCACAGTCTTCTCGCTTGTACTCTGCATTTCAGCCTTGCTATCTCTGCTTCGGAGTCCTTGGGTGGCACAAAGGGTTAAACGCTTGGCTAATAACTGAAACTTTGGTGGTTCAAATCCACTCAGAGACACCTTGGAAACAAGGCCTGGCAGCCTATAATTGCAGGCATTGAAAACCTGCAGGTCTACTCTGAAACACATGGTACAACCATGTGTCAGAATTGCCTCAACAGCCACTGGTTTGTTTTTGTTTTATCTCTGACTCAGTCTTGAAAACTAAATTTAAGGCTCACCTCTTCCAGGAAGCATCTCTTGACTGTGCATGCATAGCATCCCACATGTTCCTCTGTCTTAGCCAAGGCTTCAAACTGGTTCATTCCAGTTGGCACCCCTGCTGAGAATCTGCATTTCTAACAAGTTCCCAGATGATGCTAATGCTGTTGGTTAGGGACCAATTCTGAGAATCACTAGTAGAGTAAAAAAACTGTTGCCATAGAGTTGATTCCGACTCATAGCGACCCTACAGGACAGAGTAGAACTGCCCCACGGGGTTTCCAAGGAGTGGCTGGTGGATTTAAACTGCTGACCTTTTGCTTACTAGCTGAGCTCTTAACCACTGTGCCACCAGGGCTCCACTGGTAGAGCAGTGGTTCTCAAAATTTTTTGTACATGAAGAATCACCTGGGGATCTTGTTAAACTGTAGATTCTGATTCAGTATATCTGGGGTGGAAATGCAAAGTCTCAGCAGGGGTCCAACGGGAAAGGAACGGTTTGAAGCCCTGGTCTTAGCTTTGCAAACTGTATTGTCAGTGACTATTTGCTGAGCTTATAACCCCTTCTTTGCTTTGAGCTGCTTGAAACTAATGATTGATCTTTCTCCCATATCTCTAGCCTTTATCACAGAGTCAGCTGTATATTAAGTAATGCACAAATATTTCCTGAATGAAACAAGTGACTGAATAAAAACCAGTGTTGAGAGAAGTTTATCTCATGAAATCATTGTAATGCTGCTTACCTGAACATTTTTATATGCTTCCAGACAGGTAATAATTATGTCAGCAAGAATGGTGCCCTTTCCTTCTCCTTGTTCTTGCTGGATCTTTAAGTCTCCTGTTCTAGCATTGTTTTATTTTTGCTTGGAAATCAAAATGCTTTTAATGTACCTTGTAAATGGTAATATATTCTTGATTTTTTAAAATTGATTACATTCAACTTTTGCTGAATGCGTAATGTAGAAAATTTGACAAATGGTTCAGTATGTCAATTTTTGTAGTAATGAGCTTTGGTGTTCTACAGTGTCTGGAAAACTGGCATGCAGCTATGAAGATTAAAATCGTGCTTTAGAATAACATTCAAGGGATGGGTCAAGGAATAATGTTCTTAATATATGGTTAAATGGGGAGGACAGTATGCACAGTGTCATCTCATACATATAAAATACAGGAGGCCTTACAGATGATTTTGGTTTTCTTCTTTGTGCTTTTCATTTCAGCCCAGCTATCTGTGTCTTGGAGTCAAACTTTTTTACATCCAACCTGTATTATTTTGGTAATGATTTTCCAAACCCTCAAAAATTTCTATTATTTTTAAAGTATCATAAACTGAAAATAAAAGAAGAAGATTTTACTTGTATAATGGTTTGATAGACAGAAATATTGAAGGCCTACAAAATTTGGCAAACTGCAAGATCAAGAAAATTAAGTCTGGAGTATTGGAAATGCCCAGGGTTGTTTGATGAACAAATTAGATAATGTCTGTAAAAATATTTTATGAATTATTTGTGTAATTATTGGTCTAATGCCCATGTCCTCCTCTATAAACTCCATGAGGGAAAGAATCTTGTTTGCTGCTATCTACACAGTGCCTATCACAAAATATGTGTTCAGTAAAGATTTGACAAATGTATGGATATTTAGTTTTGATAATTGATGATTATTTTGTAGGAGATGGCTTCACAATCCCTCAGGTCAAATTCTGAATTCCCGTCATTGAAGATCTACTCATCTATTCCACAATGTACCTTTCTAGCCCAATAGTATGATACACACAACCTCCACTCAAGACATTCAAGGATGCTATCTCCCTAACTATTAGTGCCTTCCTTACTTCTCTGCCGAAAGTCTTTTAATGCCCAGCTAAAATCCAAAATCTTCCTTTGAACTATTTTAACACAAGCTTATTTGACTTCTTGGACTGTCAATTTTTTTTAAACATTTTTAATGCCTTATTGTTTTTTGCATTTTCTATTCTCGGAATAGGGCAGCCCTTTCAATGTAGTAAATATCCAATAAATATTTGTTGATTTAATTATTTTCACAACAACCTATTAGTTTACGATTTTTATTCCAATAAAGGTAAATCGATTTGCTGAAACGCTTTCCTTACTCATATTAAGTTGTAATTAAGTGTTTTGAGTAATTCTTTGAAAGTATTCTCACCAATAAATGCAGCTTGTCATAAAAAATCATTGTAGCAATGTCACAGTCTATTAGAAAGGTCCGGAATAAGCAGCTCATCTCCCAATTCCAGGAATCTGTGTCATGCGTTATGTTTTGCCATAATTCCTTGGATTTTTTCCATTATCTTATCCAATTAATAAGGTTGAAATAATGGCAATTGTCATTCAGGATCTAAAATTATAGTACACTTCATGCCTTAAATCATTCTATGCGTAAATTAGGTGCTTAACAAAGCCTGTAATCCATCATCCAAGGAGCTAAATATAGAGTTCAGTTAAAAAAAAAAATTGTGTGCGTGGCTGGGGAAACGCCCGGGTGTAGTTAGTGGTGAGTGGAACGCTGGGCCAGGTGCAAGACTCTCAGAGATGTTTTTATGTATCCCTAGCCAACTATCTCCACATAAAACTCCGGTTATTTATTTGCACTACTGCAGAGCAGAGTCAACTCTAACGTCCCTCAAACCAGCTTTGTACAAATATAAAAATGCTTTAGCTGGCGGTTCCTAATTTTTTATTTTTTACCACAAAATCAGCAAGGCAGATACATCGCTTTATCTCAGGGCCCCTCGGGGGTCATTTAGAATTATGACTTTGAATTGCGCGCACGTCCCAAATTAAAGCAAATGCATGGAGACGTACAGATTTGACGACTGCGACAAAATGTTAAAATTTAACCGTTGGACGCTTGGGGCGGGACGGTCCGGACGCCCGGAGCCGACACGGCCCCGGCGCGGGCGGCAGGGCGTGAAGCAGTCTGACTTTTCCCCAGCGCTTTGTTTTTCCCCTCACAAAAATAGCAAACCAGGGGCGGGAAGTCGCCCGGTCTCTTTTTTTTTCCTCCAGGCTATCACGGTGGAAGGAGAAGACGGAAGCGGGAGAAGCGCGACGCCCGCCCCGAAAGAACCGCCGCGCCTCTGCAGCAGGGTTCGGCTATCGCGCACCAGCCACTTCCAGAACGCTCCGAGGCGCTTCTACAAGCCCCGCCCCCTGCCGGGGTTTCCCCGCCACCCGCCCTCATTTGCATGGCGCTGCCCCTCCCCCGCTACTATTGGCCGGCGCCGTGCCCCTCCCACTACCCTCGCACCCCACCCCCTACCCCCCACACCAAGGCAGGGTTCCGTCCCCCGAGCCGCCCGGAGCTGCGGGCAGCGGGCGGACTGTTAAACCGCGGCGACGGCCGGGGCGGGAGCGGGGCACGCTCTGGAGACGAGTCAGCGGCGCCCCTGGTGGGGGGAGGCGGGCGGGCAGCTAGAGATCACCTCAGCAGCCCCCACCACGGCCGGACCGAAGGTGCGGCGGCGGAGGGGAGCCAGGGCGCCCCAGCAGGCGAGTGGCCGGCGTCTCAGCGGCGGGCTGAGGGGGGTGGTTCTCTTCTGCCGGGGACCGCGGCAGCGCGGGGAGGGAAGAGCGGAGGAGACCGCTGGGTGGACTTGCGGGCCCGGCGGCCGACCCGCAGCCTCCTCGCCCCCCGAATTCTCTGGGCTGTTGGACTCTGGGTCCCGGCACACGATCGCGCTCTAGGACAGGGGTCGGATCGCAGCCAAATTTAAACGGCTAAATCTAACAGCCCTGGCAGAAGCGGAGCGGAGGGGAGGGGAGAGGAGATGGAGGGAGGGGCGAGGGTGGACCTAGACGCGGGTCACGTGGGGGAGGGGAGGGGCTTGGCCTGCGTCCCTTTTGTTTTGGCTGGCGCGTGCGCAGAAGGCAGAACACGTGGGCTCCTGGGCCCGCCTTTTGCCTCGGCGGCGGCACCTTGCCCGGCGCGGTTGTGGCGGCGACTGCTTTGGAGGAGCTCTGGGACAGAGCCGTCTGTGTTAGATGCCTTTCTTGTTTAATTGATTTTATAATTTATTTCAGGCAAACGTTTATTTGGCTTTTAGAATTATTTGGGGGAGAGGGGACTCTAGAGTGTTATTGAGTGATGGTGCTTTCAAGTTTATGTCACTTCTCTGTGGAAACAGAGGATGTGTGGTGGTTGGTAGCAAGAAATGCAGGGTTATGTGCTGATCGTTTTAGAAATCACAGGAAAGAAAGAGGCTGGCTTCACAGCCAAGAGAGAAGGCAATGGATGGACATTCTTGTAATGTTTTCTTACTCCTGGAGAATTAGTGTTTGGCTCATTTCTACCCTGCCTCGCCCCTGACTTGTCCACTCCTCCCTTCCTTTCCGATCAGTGGCATTACGGGGGGGATTTTTTTTTTTTTAATTTGGGAAGTACATTTTGTTTTTGACTCTCCTAATTTAAGAACAGTCCTGTACTGGCGAGATCAAAGAGGACAGCTTCCTTCGGCTTTCCTTAACCAGCTTGCTTAACTTCGTGCCGAGTTTGGGTCAGTAGAAATGTTTTTTCAATGCTGGATGGGGCAAGTTCGTTAGTAACAAAACCTAGTGAAATATTTACCAATACTGCAGACAAAACTGGCATTGTTTTTGACTATGAAAAAGTGGCTTTAAAAATAATTCAGTAATGGAGAAAAACCTGGTGTTCTGGAATGCAGATTGCCTGAGAAAGGTTTACCAGTGAGTCGTCTCTGCCCTTTCCAGCTCTTACTAGCTGTTTTTCTTGGGCAAGTCACAACCTCTCTGATCTCAGTCTTTTTCCTCTTGTAAATATTTCCCAATATTGTCCCTGCTTTATGAGGTTGTTATGAGGATCAAGTGCCTTGTATTAGTAAAAGTGATTTGTAATCTATACTAATACTACACATTCAAAAAAATCGCTTAGTAATACGGTTTTATAACAAAAGTCAGGCTTTTAAAAACCAGCATACAGGAGGATTATAAAGAATGCATGTGTCATGAAATAGAATATATTTGAATATTCTCAAAATCTGTTTTAACTATTACCTTTGATTCTTCTTCAGCTTCCTTATTCAGATCAGTGTTAAGATCTGCCACCATTTCTTCCTTGCAGCTGTAGTTTTAATCTACAAGATAATCATTACTTCTCTTCCTCAGCCCTTCTGGGGTAATTTTTTCGTGAAACTTTTCTTAATCAAGACCAATTCTATCACATTGATTTTTACATTTACATTTTTATTTTGTTGATACGTGCTTAGTCAAGTAGCAGTTGCTTATTTTGTAAAATAGTCTTTTATTATGAAATTTGTTTTCCTAAAATTGGGATTATACTGCATTTTCACGTAATTTTACCTCAGAAACATTTCTGTATCATTATATATTCTTTGAAAACATTTTTACTAATTGATGAACATTTTATCATATAAATATCATATTTTAAATATTTCTTATTGGCAGATGTTTGGGATGTTTCTAATGTTTTATTAGTATACGTTTTTCTACACAGAATAGTCTTGTACATAAATCTCTGAAATTCTTTTCATTAGATTTGTATAAGGGGAATACTGGGTCAAAGATTCTGGATTTTTTAAGGCTCTTGGAACATCACCAAATTATGTTCCAGAATGTTGTATGGATTTATGCTCATCTAGTTGTATGAGTATGCCTCCCATTATATTTTTGTTCATCATCCTGTATTAGCATTAAAACAAAAAACCTTGCTTTCATTTGCATTGCTTTATTTTTCTTATGTCTGAAATGCATTCGTTTTATCTTCCTAATTTATTGTAAGCTGCTTGAGGGAAAGGAATGTGTTTCATATTGGACAGGCTGCTAATTACACAGTGTGTCTTCAATAAATACTTGTCAGTTGACTACTGGTATGTGTACCTTTTTGATCTCAGGAATGTCAGGAAATTGTGTCTTCTACTTTTTGTCTTGGAAACCCTGGTGGTGTGGTGGTTAAGTGCTACAGCTGTTAACCAAAAGGTCGGCAGTTCGAATCCACCAGGCGCTCCTTGTCTTACTCAGTTTAAGAGTACACTGTTGGCAATATACAATTATTGTTTAACTGATTCCATTCAGGTTGGGGAGCCTAACTACAATTATCACGGTTACCTACTACAATTTCTAGTGACTTCCCACTATCCACCTATTCTATTATGCAAGAGCTTCTTCCAGTTTTGACGCTGTGTATCATGTTAACGGAGCCCTGGTGGCTCTGTGGTTAAGTGTTACGGCTGTTAACCAAAAGGTCAGCAATTCAAATCCACCAGCTGTTCCTTGGAAACCCTATGAGGCAGTTCTGCTCTGCCCTATAGGGTCGCTATAAGTCAGAATCATCTTGATGGCAAAGAGTTTGGTGTGGTTTTTTTTTTTTTTTTGGTAGCATGTTAGCTTAGAGTATTTCATTTACCCGTTCATCTAAGGAGCTCTGGTGGTGCAGTGGTTAAGTGGTTGGCTGCTAACCGTAAGGTTGGCATTTTGAATCCACCAGCTGCTTCTGCGAGAAACATGTGACAGTCTGCTTCTGTAAAGATTTACAGCCTTGGAAACCCTATGGGACAGTTCTCCTCTCTCCTATGGGGTCACTATGGGTCAGAATCGACTCAGCGCCAATGGATTTTGGTACTCGTTTATCCAGAATTCACTTAAATTTAACTCTATTCATTCTAGCTTCACTTTTATAGTCTTTTCTGTATTAAAAAAAAATGCCTAGTGTTTTAAAGTTCCTTTGTTTCATTATTCAGATTATTCTTGTTAGCCTATCTGTTATGGTCCATAGCATCTTACTACCTTTAACCTGCTACATATACCTTATATGTAATTCTTGTTTTCATGTATTCAGTCAGTTATCTCATGTCCTTTTACGTTTGTTTATACAGTATTAGATGGTGGTTGAAGGAGGCAGAAAGTGGCTTCCTTCAAGTTTATAATTGTGTTTAGTGATTGAGTTCGTTAAGTTATCAAACAGTATGGAATGAGTTTGTTAGCAACAGAAGTGACAGTTAATAGGGAATTAGTAACCAATTTACTGACTTGAAAGCATATCACTTCTTATACCTCTAATTTTCTAAGTATTGCAGAATTGGGAGGATATGCATTCATTTATAATATTGAGGCTTTGTTAATATTTTTATACTTTTAGGAACTTTTTAGTTATTCTTTTATAATATTGAAGCTTTGTTTCCATTCCTGTAAGACCAAGAATTCTCAGGCATGTTACTTTTAATAATTTTTTTGTTTGTACATTTTTATTTGGCTACATTTTTATCTGGCTACATTTTTATCTGGCTATATTTTTATCTTGTTTACACTTTATTTGGTTAATATTTAAGCATATGAAGTCAAAATGTATAGACTTAGCAAATGTTATAGTGCCTGTCTAAGTGTAAATTTAAAAAAAGAGATTCTTTTATATCCCAGTGAGTCATGCACTTTTAAATGAATAGTGATAATTTTGCTTGAAGCGTGATCTGTTTGATGTGTTATGTGGCCACCCAAGTGGCTTTATCTTTAATTAAATTCCTTTGTCTTCAAAGAGAATTCCTTTTTAGGCATAGTTTTCAAAGTGGAAGAAGTTCATGCTTATAAACATTATTGAATAAAAAGAACTGAGCTAAGTGTACCCAGGTCATACCAGTTACTGTAGTGTTTCTTGCTGTAAGTTGAGACTTCCCATTATGTCACATATAAAGAAATCTTAGAAACATGACACTGTATTTTGTATTCCTACCCTCCATTAGTTCCTATGTATATTGCACCAATGTGAACTCATTCTCATTTTGTTATTTTTAATGGGTTTGCCCTTTATGATTACAAATTAGAAATTTTGAGCCCCTGTGTATTTGAACGGAGCCCTCGTTGCTCAGTGGTTAGAGCTTGGCTGTTAACCAGAAGGTCAGCAATTTGAGTTCACCAGCCCCTCCTTGGAAACCCTATGGGGCAGTTTTACTCTGTCCTATAGGGTCGCTATGAGTCGGAATCAACCTGACAGCAACAGGTTTGTTTTTTTGTCTTTTATTTGAATAATATTTATAAGAGCATCTCATAGTTTGTTAAAGAATGTGTCTTTTTTTTCCTGCTTTTTTCTTACTGTTACTACATGGATCAGCTATCTGAAACACATTTAAGTTATAAATGTGGAAATTAATATCTGATCTTACTTTAGAATTCTCCCCTCTCTCAAAATGCTGTTGGTAATCTTTTCACTTTCTTTTAGCTTAAGAATAAGGGGACTAACTGAAAGGTTGGCGATTTGAACCTGCCTAGAGATGCCTCACAAGACAGGCCTGGTGATCAGCTTCCGAAGGTTGACAGCCTTAAAAATGCTATGGAGCAGTTCTACTCTGCAGACATGGGCCTGCCGTGAGTCAGAATCGACTCAATGGTAACCAACAACAAAGTCCCTTCCAAGTTGGCCCCATTTCGTAAGATAACACCACCAACAACCTAGTTGTTCAAGCCAAAAACCTAGGCATCATCCTTGATTCTTTTCTTTCCATTAAGCCCCACAAAATCTTGGCCATCAAAAGTTTCATTCACTACCTTGAAACCTGTTCTAAATTCACTCTTTTTTTTTACCCCCATTTCTACGCTTTTCTCTCTAGTCCAAGCTGTCAGTACTATATCTCATTTAGGTTACTCCGGTAATCTCCTTCCTCGTCTCCTTGCTTCCATTCTTGCTCCATTACAAATCTTTTCTCTACAGAACAGCCAGAGTAATTTTAAAAAAATAAAATAAGGTATATAAATCATATCATGTTACTCCCTTGCCTAAATCTCTCTAGTGACTTTCTTTTGACTTGTGTAAAATGTCCATTGTGTGGCCACTATCTACCTTTCTGATTTTATTTCCTATCACTCTGTCTCTGGCTCATTAAGTTCTAGATATATTTGCTATTTTTGTTCCATAAATACCAAATTTATTCCTGCCCTAAAGCTGCCTATTAATCGACCTTATTCTTTGGAAGGCCCTTCCCCCAAATTTTTGGTTAGTTTCTTAATGTCATTTTAGGTCTCAGACCAAATGCTGCCCACAGAGAGGCCTTCCCTCATCTACAAGTCTGTTAACCTCCACCCATGTTTATCATTTTCACTGCCATCTTTCTAGTAACTAGGACAGTGTCTTTCACATGTTGCTCAATAAGTACATATTAATGCACCTCACAACACAGCTACCACCTGTTTGTCAGTGGAGGCTTATGTGTTGCTGTGATACTCAACAGGCTTTAGCAACACTTCCAGACTAAAGGAAGATTAGGAAGAAAGGCCTGGTGATCTACTTCCAGAAAAATCAGCCAGTGAAATTCCTGTGGATCACAATAGTTTGATCCCATTGTGCTTGGGATCACCTTGAGTTGAGGTCAACTCGATGGCAGCTAACAGCAACAACAACAACAACTAATCTATTGAACGTTCAGTTTTGACTCAGTATACATTAAATAGCAGACTAGCAGTGCAGTGGTTAAGTGCTCAGCTGCCAACTGAAAGGTCGGTGGCTTGAACCTACCAGCTGCTCTGTGGGTGAAAGATTACGTATGGAATACACTTTATGGAACTGATAGAGATCATCTTGAGGTGAATTTGCAGAATTAACATCTTAATAATACTGAATGATCTAATCCATAAACACTCTGTATGTCTTAATTTATTTAGACCTTCCCTTTTTCTTTAATTGCTTTTGTGTATTTTCTCAGCATATAAATCCTGCACATATTTTGTTAGATTTAAAACCAAAAGCAAATCTGTTGTCGTCTAGTCGATTCTGACTTATGGTAACCTGTGTGTCAGAGTAGAACTGTACTCCATAGGGTTTTCAATGGCTGTAATCTTACAGAAGTAGATTACCAGGCCTTCCTTGTGTGGTGCTGCTGGGTGGATTCAAACCACCAACCTTTCAGTTAGTAGCTTAGTGCAAGTTGTTTGTGCCACCCAAAGACCTATACTTAAGTATTTTATACTTTATACTTAAGTATTTCATGCTTTTTGGAGTTCCTGGAATTAGTACTGTTTTCAAAATTTCTATTTTCAGGTTTTCATTTCTAGTGTATAGAAATACAGTTGATTTTTATATGTTGACCTTGTATCCTGCTACCTTACTGAATTTGTTTATTAATTCTAGGAGGTTTTGTGTGTGTGTGTGTGTTTGTAGATTCCTTTGGATTTTCTACATAAAAAATTATGTCACCTATGAATAGAGACAGTTTTATTTCTTCCTTTCCACTCTGTATGCCTTTCATTTCTTTTTTATTGTTCCGTTGCACTAGCAAGGACCTTCATTACGACGTTGAATAGGAGTGGTGATAGCAGAAAGCTTGTCTCATTCCAGTTTTAGGGCAAAAACATTCAGTCTTTTCACCATTAATTATGATGTAATCTTTAAACTTTTGTGTAGATGCTCTTTATTAGGTTAAGGAATATCCATCCCTTTTCTTCCTCCTTCGTCTTTTCTTTTATCATGAATGGATATTGAATTTTGTCAAATGCTTTTCCTGCATCTGTTGAGAACGTAAGGTTTTTCTTTTTTCAGGCTTCTGATAGAGTGAATTTCATTGATGGATTTTTTTTTTTTTAAGGTGAACCAGCCTTGTATTCCTGGAATAAACCATAGTTAGTAGTGACATACTGTCTTTTTATATATATTGCTGAATTTGTAGCATATATTTTAAAAATTGTAATTGAGATAGATGTTGTTAATACTTATAACTACTTAAACCCAGGAACACCTTTGAAAATCATGATCCACTGATTTTTTTGTTCATTAATTCTGTCAACAAATACATAAGAATAATTGTGTGCCAGGCATTGTTCTGAATGCTGGGAATTAAAGCATTGAACAAAATAGAGTTCCTGCCCTTAAACTATATTCCTCCCTAGAATGTAATATAATATCAGGTAGTGATTAGTGCTGTGAAGAACAATAAAGCAATGTAAGTGAATAGAGAGTCATGAATTGAGGGACTGAGGTTTGTTAAATATGTTTGTCAGGGAACGACTCTGATTGGGTGACCTTAGAGCAGAAACATGAGTGAAGTGAGGCAGCAATGTTATTTGTGGGAAATTGCTCCAGGCTAAGAGAATAGCAAGCACAAAGTCCCTGAGCCAGAAACTTAACTTGGTGTGTTTTAAGAATAGCGTGGAGGCCAGAGTTTTCTGGAATGCAGTGAGCCATGGAGAGAGTTGTAGAAGGTGAGGTAGTCAGGGTCCTGATAAGGTAAAACTTTGTAAGCCATGGTAAGGACAACTTTGGATTTTATTCTAAGTATAATGGAAGCACTCATTCACTCGCCCAGTATTTACTGAGCACCTGCTATCTGTCAGACACTTTTTCATGTTGTGCATACAGTAGTTAAAATAGTCAAGAAATCCAAGCCTTTATAGAGCTTTCAAGTGCTAATGATTAAGTGCAGTTTATGCAATATGGAGATGGTAAGAAGTGGTAGAGTTTAGAATATTCAGTTTGGAAACATATGCAGTGATTACATATTTAAATAGTTGAAATCATTGGAATAAATGCACTTATGTTTTACCTTTTTTACCTACATAAGACATATCTGTTGAGTTTCTTTTGGTTGCAAAGTATAGATACTTGTTCAGGCTTGGATTTTTATAAGGATACACTTGGGAATAGAGTACAGAGAGACTTCCTGGAAATCCTAGAATAGGAACTATGATACGGCTGGGCCTTCTACAGATTAGAAGCCAAAAGTATTTATATCCAAGTATATTAGTTATCTACTGCTGTATAACAAATTACCCCAAAATTTAGTGGCTTAAAATACCATTTATTATCTCACAGTTTCTGTGGATCAGGAATCTAGGCATGGCTTAGCTGGGCGCCTCTTGCTTAAGGTCTGTTGTAAGGCTGCATTAAAGGTATTGACTCATGGCTTGGCTGGGGAAAGATCTGCTTCTCAGATCACTTGCTTGACTGTTGGCATGACTTTGCTGTCTGTATGCTGGAGATATCAGTTCTTTGCCCTCTTGGGTCTCTCTAGCTCATAACATGGCAGCTAGCTTCCCTGAGTGAGAAAGGGTGACAAGATGGAAGTCATAGTCCTTTTGTAACCTAATCTCAGAAGTGACATTCCAGCACCTCTGTTGCATTCTCTTCACTAGAATTGAGTCACTAAATCCTTACTACCTTAAAGGAGAGGATTACACAAGGGCATGAATACCAGGAGGTGGAGATTATTAGGGTCATTTTAGAAGTTATCTACCACTTGCAGTAAGCTGTAGAGATCTCACCAGAAATGATTTGTGTGTTGTTTTATTGTAGTTCTCTACCGTAAGAGTGCCTTAGTCACTCTCCATCTCTGCATTTCTTTTTCTTCTCCTTTTGCTACCAACTATATTTTTAACTACTAATCTTTTCTTTACCTCTTATTTTTGGTTTCCCCTTATCTTCAGTTTATCTATGGCACAAGATGAACTCTCTTGCCTCATGATATTTTACCTTCTGCCCAGCTACTGACCATTTTGATTGTATCCATTAGCACCCTGTTTAGAATTTTCAAACATAGAATGGGGTGAGAGAGAGTAAAGGGTGGAGTACATAGAGATTGAATGGGGTGATGGAGAGTAGAGGATGGAGTGCATAGAGTTAGAATTGAGTGAGGGAGAGGAGGAGGTAGAGTACCTTATCTTTTGAATATGACTACATCAGCAGTGAGAACTATGGTTAAGACAGTTTTCCTTAGAGAGTTATGTAGTTATCTAAATACTGTTGGAGATGTTTATAGATTAGAAGGTATAGATCGTTGAATTGATCAAATGACTTAACTTGAAACTTGCAAAAAAATTTCCCAATGTTAGCTCATTTTATAATTTTTCTATTTCTCATAAAAATAGGCTATAAAATGTAAAAAAGGTTATTTTTGTCCTGTTTTCTGGATTTAGGATAAATGGGAATTATGTGTAGAATTTAATACTTTTTTTGAGATATTATATAAAAATGTGTAAGTTTTAAGACATACAGAATTGGGATTTTACAGAAGTACATACAATTATACAGTAAAGTATATATATATAAAAGGCAAACATTTAGTTTTATCACCCCAGAAATAACAATAAACATTGGTTCATTTTTACATTTAATCTTTTCTTTCAAGTAATAAAATTTTGTAGTTAAAGCTCAAATCTCCTTGAACTACATCTCCTAGTTCTATTCCATGAAACTTAGATATCTAATGCAATTACTGTTAAAAGTTTCATGGATTTTTTTTTTTTCACGTGTACAATTTAGTGACATTGTGTTTATCACGTTGTGCAACCATCAGCATTATCCATTTCCAGATTTTTCCATCATCCTTAATAGAAGCTTAGTGTCTCCTAAGCAATGAGTCCTCCTTTTCTCTTCCCTCCCACCTGCCCTTGGTAACCACAAATAATCTTAAGTCTATATACATTTGCCTGTTGTAGATATTTCATATAAGTGGAATCATACGTAAGTTGTCTTTTCGTGACTGACTTATTTCACTTAACATGATGTTTTCAAGGTTCATTCACATTGTAGTATGTGTCAGGACTTCATTTCTCTCTATGGCTAATATTCCATTGTATGTATGCACCACGTTTTGTGGACATTTAGGTTGTTTCCACCTTTTAGCTTTTGTGGATAGTGCTGCAGTGAACATCGGTGTACATATATGTGTGTGGTACTACTTTCAGATCTCTTGGGTATATATCTAGGAGTGGAATTGCTGGTCGTATGGTAGTTCTGGGAGCCCTGTTGGTACAATGGTTAAACGCTCAGCTGCTAGCCGAAAGGTCAGAGGTTAGAACCCACCAGCTGCTCTGCGGGGGAAAGATGTGACTGTCTGCTTCCACAAAGATTATAGCCTAGGAAGCCCTTTGGGGCAGTTCTCCTCTGTCCTATAGGGTTGCTGTGAGTTGGAATCGACTCAGTGGCACACATCAATCACATGGTAGTTCTATGTTTAAATTTTTGAGGAACCGCCATACTGTTTTCCTCAGCAGCTGTACTGTTTTACAGTCTCACCAGCAGTGAATGAGGGTTCCTATTTCTCCACTTCCTCGCCAACACCTGTTGTTTTCAGTTTTTTTAATCATGGCCATCTTAGTGGGGACAAAGTAGTAATCTCACTGTGGTTTTAATTTGCACTTCCCTAATGATTAGTTAGGGGGAATTGGTGGGTCAGTGGTAGAATGCTCATCTTCCATGCAACAGACAAGGATTTGATTCCTGGCCAGTGCACTTCAAGTGCAGCCACCACTTATCTGTCAGTGGAGGCTAGTGTGTTGCGATGATGCTGAACAGGTTTTAGCGAAGCTTCCATACTAAGACATTAGGAAGAAAGGCCTGGTGATCTACTTCCAAAAAATCAGCCAGTGAAAGCCATATGGATCACAATGATCTGATCCTATTGTTGGGGGCTAACTTGATGACAGCTAACAACAACAATGACTAATGATGTTGAGCGTCTTTTCATGTGCTTATTGGCTATTTGTATTTCTTCTCTGGTGAAGTATCTATTCAAGTCCTTCGTCCATTTTTTGATTGAGTTGTTTGTTTTTTTTGTTATTAAGTTATAGGAGTTCTTTATATATTCTGGAAATTAAAGCTTTGTCAGATATATGGTTCCGCAAAATTTTCTCCCAATTTGTAGGTTGTCTCTTTGTTGATAAAGTCCTTTAATGATGAACAGAAGTTTTTCAGTGTCGTATCTAAAATTCATCGTTGAAAATTAGACCCCAAAGCATTATCCTGTGTTTTCTTCCAAGAGTTTCATGATTTTAGATCTTACATTTAGGTCTTTGATTATTTTGAGTTAGTTTTTTATATGGTTTGAGATATTGATTCAGCCAGGCTCATTCTTTTGTTTATGGAAATCCAGTTGTCCCAGAACCATTTATTAAAGAGACTATTCTTTCCTCACTGGATGGATTTAGCAAGTTCGGTGGGTATTTTTCTGATCCATTCTTATTAATTCTATACACACACACGCTCACGTGTATAAAAACAAAAAAACAAAACAAAAAACAGACCCGTTGCTGTTGAGTCGAATCCGACTCATGGCAACCCTATAGAACAGAGTAAAACTGCCCCACAGGGTTTCTAAGCAGCGGCTGGTGAATTTGAACGGCTGACCTTGTGGTTAGTGGCCAAGCTCTTAACCACTATGCCACCAGGGCTCCCACACACATTTACATACATGTATATGGTATGGTTTTCTGTTTGTTTGTATTACATTTAATGGTACCGTACAATATATGTTCTGCATTTTTTTTTTTAACTTATTGTTTTTGAGGCATGGAAGAAAGACCTGGAGATCTGCTTCCATGAGATTACATCCAAGAAAACCTTGTGAAGTGCAGTTCTACTGTGATGCACATGGGGTCACCACGAGTCAGAATTAACTTGTCAGCAGTGGGTTTGGTTTTGGGGTTTGGTCGATATTTGTACATATTGATCTACTGCATTCTTCTTTAACTGGTAGACAGTATTCCATCATGTTTTTTTTTATCCATTCTCTAATTGTTAGACGTCTAGGTTGTTTTGAAAGAATGTTTTGCTTTTAAAAGCATTGCACCCTTGTGCACCTGTGACAAACATTATTGTCAAATCACTGAATGAATTTATAGTCCCAATAGATGTTAGAAATCTTATTTACCCATATCCTCATCATAAGTGATATTTTCTTACTGAACACACTTTTGTCAATTTGATGGTTGGAAAACTGGTTTCTTGTGCTATGTTAATCTACATTTCCCTTATTATAGTGAGACGAAGCATATGCCTAATGACCATTTGGATTTCATTATCTGCGACGTACCTGACTATATCCTTAGCCTATTTGTAGGAGTTCTTTATATATTCTGGACAGATGCGAATCCTTAGTCTTTTATACATGTTGCATATTCTGTCTCCGAGTCTATCAGTAGCTTTTAACCCTGTTTATGGTATTTTTTATTACATACACATTTTTGTGCCTTTTTTTTCGTCCACGATCTTTCTTGGTAATCTTTGCGAAGAATCAACTTTTGGTTTTTTGTTTTTAAGTAGGAATGAAGAGAGTAGAGTTACAGCTAGCACCAGAGGACATACAATATGGGAGTGTGGTCATTTAAATGACTATCACCCATCATGTGTATTGAAACAAAAATTATGGAGTATCACAGTTTCAAAGTATTAGGTATCTTCAAAAACTTACAATCATTAATGATACAAAAGTTTTTCATTAACTATTCAGGCATGATCATTTTTAATGGTGCTGGATTAATTTTTTTGTGAAGGAAAATACGTTTTTATAGTTTTTTAAAAATACAATGAAATTTGTCTAGTTACAGGATTAATCCTTAGTGATGATGTGGCACAGTCTTCACTGTTTTCCAGGCAGGAGTGACATCTTCTATAAATATAACTGATGACTATTTGTTTGTGAAAAGGGAAAAAAAATACTGCAAATGCTATTTCAGGAAAAATTTACGCACATTGCAGATTGGGCAAGTTTTCATTATTATTTTTAAGAACTGTGAAATTATGTAAATACATTCTTGTTTGTTCAGTTCATGTAGGTCTTTTTACAAATACTATTTAAACCCATTGCTGTTGAGTCGATTATGACTCATAGTGACCCTATAGGACAGAGTAATACTGCCCCATAGGGTTTCCAAGGAGTGGCTGGTAGATTCGAACTGCTGACCTTTTGGTTAGCAGCCATAGCTCTTAACCACTTCGCCACCAGGGCGAATACTATTTAGCATATTTTAATTATTATTAATAGTGTTCAGTTTGTGAAAATTAGCTTGAGAAACACAGGTTTAGAGCAATTTATTTTATTTCATAAAGACAAGTATTTTAATTTTCAGCTGAAAGTATGGGATTGAGTCACATTTTGAAGTATGGTTTCTAGATTTCAGGTCGGTAATTTTTTTTTTTTGACTCTTACTAAACATTGTCAACAAGTGGAATCCTGAGATTTAATTACATCCACAAATATTTGTTGAACTATTTATTTTGTTAGGTAATGTGTAACTTTGATTGGAATTTTGAATATTTGGCCCCCAGGCAGAGTGAGGAATACTTTGTTTAGTCCTGGTCGAATCCCTTGTGAGCAAGAGTGGAGATAGTGTTGGGAATGGGGAGATAAAGGAGGAGTTTCGTTCCATTCACATTTTAATGAGAAACATCAAAATTGTTGCCCTTGGAACAAGTGTAAGCATAAACATTTTTCTAGATATTTGATAATTTATTTTTACCTTATTTTAGGTTTCCAGTAATTATCTGCAGGAATCGCCATGACCCCAGCTCTGAGGGAGGCAGCAACAAAGGGTATCTGCTTTTCATCTTTGCCAAGTACCATGGAGTCTGACAAGATGTTATGCATGGAAAGTCCAAGAACTGTAGATGAAAAGCTAAAGGGAGACACTTTCTCTCAGATGCTGGGATTTCCAACTCCTGAACCTACTCTTAACACTAATTTTGTGAATTTAAAACACTTTGGCTCCCCTCAGTCTTCAAAACATTATGAGACGGTTCTTTTAATGAGTTCTAATTCTACATTAAATAAATACAGTGAGAATTATAAACAAAAGAAATTAGGGGAACCCAACTGCAATAAGCTGAAAAAAATACTGTGTAATGGCAGCAACATTCAGCTCAGTAAAATCTGTCAGTCTCATTCTGAAGAGTTCATCAAAAAGCAACCTCTGTCAGATACCACAAGCCAGTGCATGACAGATGTACAAATTATTTTGGATTCAAATATAACCAAAGACACTAATGTAGATAAAGTACAATTGCAAAACTGTAAATGGTACCAAAAGAGAGCACTTTTGGATAAAGTCACTGATGCTGAGATTAAGAAGGGTTTATTGCACTGTGCTCAAAGGAAAATTGGGCCTGGCCACTCAGATGTGCCTATTACTTCCTCAGCTGCTGAAAAAGAGGAGGAAGTGAATGCTCGTTTACTTCATTGTGTAAGCAAACAGAAAATTTTACTCAGCCAGGCTAGAAGAACTCAGAAACATTTGCAGATGCTCCTGGCAAAGCATGTTGTTAAGCACTATGGTCAGCAAATGAAATTTTCTGTGAAGCATCAGCTCCCCAAAATGAAGATCTTTCATGAACCTACCACAGTTTTGGATAACAGTTTACCTAAATGCACTGAAATTAAGCCAGAAGTCAACGTATTGACTGCAGAGAATAAATTGTGGGATGATACAAAAAATGGCTTTGCACGGTGTTCAGCTGCAGAAATCCAAAGATTTGCACTGTCTGCTACAGGGCTGTTGTCTCATGTTGAAGAGGGTCTGGATTCTGATGCAACTGATAGCAGCTCTGATGACGATTTGGATGAATGTACCATTAGAAAAAATGTGGCAGTGTAAGTGCAAAATTATTATTAGATCTTTTACTGTTTGATATATATAGCAGCAATTTTGTCTTGGTTTCAATACATGTTAAAAGGAAATAGATTTTCTGAAATCTTAATGGTATAATCTTTTAAGTTGTAAAACTGATGAATTTAAAATGTTTCATTGGTTAAACTATTGTGTGTGAGTATATACAGACTATTCACAGATAAGTTACTCAACTGCTTTCTTTACCTAGGAAAAACCCATGTAGGAATAATAAAAAGTAATTAAGCTATGAGTAGGCATATTTTTCTGTTCTTGAATTAGAAGAGACTGTGGACAAGACCCAAATCTTTGCTGATGTGATCTAGTCAATATGAATAGCTAAAACTAGAAAAATTTAAAGTCTGCACATAAAGCTCCCTCACTGGCTTGAAGAATTTATCAGTTGTAAGGTACATCTAAGTTGACCTGCTGTTTTTTTTAAAAACTATTTATATACTCATATTCACAGCTTTCAGCTCTGGCCTTTACCAACTTAGTGAATTTTCGCTGGAGTAATTACAAATCTATAGTGTCAGCTATGAGGTATTTGTTGAATTCTTTATTATATGCTAGATACTAGAGATTCAGTTGTAGGCAAAATATTCAGTCTCTGCACTTTTGAGAATTTACTTGAGAGGGAAGTACTTAGATATTTAAAAAAGAGAGAGAAATGTTTTCAATTATCACAGCATGTTAACACTCCAGAACAGCGCTGTCCAAGAGAAGTTTCTGAGATGATGGAAATGTATATCTGTGCTATTCAGTAGGCACTAGCTTCGTGTGGCTATTCAGCACTTGAAATGTGGTTAGTGTAACTGAGGAATTAAATTTTTAATTTTAATTTTAATTTAACTAGCCAGACAGAACATAATTTTTTTTAAATTGTGCTTTTAGTGAAAGTTTACAATTCAAGGTAGTTTCTCATACAAAATTTATACACGTATTGTTATGTGACCCTAGTTGCTGTCCCTATACTGTGACAGCACACTCTTCCTTTCCACCCCAGATTTCCCGTGTCCATTCAACCAGCTCCTGACCCTCTCTGCCTTCTCATCTCGCTTCCGGACGAGAGCTGCTCATTTAATCTCATGTATCTACTTGAGCTAAGAAGCACACTCTTCACGAGTATCATTTTATGTCCCATAGTCCAGTCTAAT
>NW_004443977.1:1017873-1019299 GCF_000243295.1 Trichechus manatus latirostris | reverse complement strand
TGGTTGGGACCAATTGATGCATCTTAGGTGGCTGCTTGTTAGCTTTTAAGACCCCAGATGCCACTCAGCAAAGTAGGATGCAGAACATTTTCTTAATAAACTTTGTTACGCCAGTTGACCTAGATGTCCCTTGAAACCATTATCTCCAGACCTCCACCCCTGCTACTCTGGCCCTCGAAGTGTTTGGTTGTATCCAGGAAACTTCTTAGCTTTGGTTTAGTCCAGTTGTGCTGACATCTGTAGTGTGTGTTGTCCTTCTCTTTACCTGAGATAATTCTTGTCCACTATCTACTTAGTGAATACCCCTCTCCCTCCCTCTCCAGCCTCATAAACATCAAAGAATGTTTTCTTCTGTATTTAAACCTTTTCTTGAGTTCTTATTAATAGTGGTCTTATATAATATTTGTCCCTTTGCAACTGACTAAATTCACTAAGGATAATGCCTTCCAGATTACTTCATGTTATGTTTCACAAATTCATTGTTGTTTTTTATCGTTGCGTAGTATTCCGTTGTGTGAATGTACCATAATTTGTTTATTCATTCGTCCATTGATGGGTACCTAGGTTTTTTCCATCTTTTTCCTATTGTGAACAGTGCTGCAGTGAATGTGGGTGTTTGTATATCTATTTGTGTGACAGATCTTATTTCTCTAGGCTATATTCCAAGGAGTGGGATTGCTGGATTGTATGGTACTTCTATTTCTAGCTTTTTAAGGAAGCACCAAATCGATTTCCAAAGTTGTTACACTATTTTACATTCCCACCAACAGTGTGTAAGTGTTCCAGTCTCTCTACAACCTCTCCAACATTTATTATTGTGTGTTTTTTGGTTTAATGCTAGCCTTGTTGGGGTGAGATGGTATCTCATTGTAGTTTTGATTTGCATTTCTCTAATGCCTAATGATCGTGAGCATTTCCTCATGTGTCTGTTAGCTGCCTGAATGTCTTCTTTGGTGAATTGCCTGTTCATATCCTTTGCCCATTTTTAATTGGGTTATTTGTCTTTTTGTTGTTGAGGTTTTGCAGTGTCTTGTAGATTTTAGAGATTAGATGCCGATCTGATTTGTCATAGCCAAAAGTTTTCTCCTAGTCTGTAGGTTGTCTTTTTAACTCTTTTGTTGAAGTCTTTTGAGGAGCATTAAGTGTTTGATTTTTAGGAACTCCCAGTTATCTAGTTTCTTTTCTGGTGTTTGTGCTCTGTTACTTATGGTTTGTATTCTGTTTATAGCTATGTGTTAGAGCACCTAGTGTTGTCTGTATTTTTTCTTCCATGGTCTTTATTGTTTTAGATTTTCTATTTAGGTTTTTTGGTCCATTTTGAGTTAGTTTTTGTGCATGGTGTGAGGTATGGGTCTTGTTTCATTTTTTTGCAGATGGATATCCAGTTACGCCAGCACCATTTGTTAAAGAGACTGTCTTTTCCCCA
>NW_004443977.1:987683-1016537 GCF_000243295.1 Trichechus manatus latirostris | reverse complement strand
ATCATTATATAGTGTCCTTCCTTATCCTTTGTGGTGAATTTTGCTTTAAAGTCTATTTTGTCCAAGATAAATATTGCCATTTCTGTTCTTTTTGAGTGTTGTTTGGTTGATATGTTTTTTTCCATCCTTTAAGTTTTAGTTTGTTTGTGTCTTCAAGTCTAAAGTGTGTCTCTTGTAGGCAGCATATAGACAGATCGTGTTTTTTAATCCATTTTGCCACTCTCTGTCCTTTATTGGTGCATTTAGTCCATTTACCTTCAGCGTAATTATTGATAGATATGAGTTTAGTGCTGTCATTTTGATGTCTTTTTTTTTGTGTGTGGTGTTGACAGTTTCTTTGTTCCACTTAATTTTCTGTGCTGAGTCATTTTTCTCTATGTATTTTCTTTTCATCTTTTTCATTGTTGTTGATTTTGTATTTGCTGAATCTTTATATTTTTCTTGTTTTTTATTTTGATGTGTAGGATTGTTAGTTTCCTTTATGGTTATGTTAATATTTCCCCCTATTTTTCTATGGTTAAACCAGTCTTTTATTTCTTTATATCACCTTGTCTTCGTCTCCATATAAAGATGTATGACTACATTTTTTAGTCCCTCCTTTTTGTTTTAATGTTGTCATCTTTTACATATTGACATCTCTGTTTCCTATTTTCAGTGTTTTAGCTTTGATTTATTTTTGTGACTTCCCTATCTGAGTTGATATCTGGTTGCTCTATCCTGTGTTCTGGTCTTGGGTTGTTATCTGATATTATTGATTTTCTAACTGGAGGATTCCCTTTAGTATTTCTTGTAATTTTGGTTTGGTTTTTGCAAATTCCCTAAACTTCTATTTATCTGGAAATGCCCTAATTTCACCATCATATTTGAGAGACAGTTTTGCTGAATATATAATTCTTGGCTTGCAATTTTTTTCCTTCAGGGTTTTATATATGTCATCCCATTGCCTTCTTGCCCGCATGGTTTCTGCTGAGTAGTCCGAGCTTAGTCTTATTGACTCTTCTTTGTAGATGAATTTTTGTTTCTCCCTAGCTGCTCTTAAAATTCTCTCTTTGGTTTTGGCAAGTTTGATTATCGTATGTCTTGGTGACTTTATTTTGCGATCTACCTTATGTGGGGTTCGATGAGCATCTTGGATAGATATCTTGTCATCTTTCACAATATCAGGGAAGTTTTCTGCCAACAAATCTTCAACAATTCTCTCGATTTTCTGTTATTCTCACCCTGTTCTGGTACTCCAGTCGCTCTTAGGTTATTCCTCTTGATAGAGTCCCACATAATTTTTAGGGTTTCTTTATTTTTTAAAATTCTCTTACCTGATTTTTCCTCAAATAAGTTGGTGTCAAGTGCCTTATCTTCATTCTCACTAATTCTGACTTCCATTGCCTCAATTCTGCTCCTATGACTTTCTATTGAGTTGTCTAATTCTGAAATTTTATTGTTAATCCTCTGGATTTCTGTTTGCTGTCTCTCCGTGGATTCTTGCAGTCTGTTAAATTTGTCATTGTGTTCTTTAATCTTCTTAAGTTCCTCTATTGCTTTGTGTGTGTGTTCCTTGACTTGTTTTGCGTTTTGTCTGAGCTCCTTCCTGATCTCTTGAAGAGTTCTGTATGTTAATCTTTTGTATTCTATCTCCAGTAATTCCACGATGTTCTCTTCCTCCGCAAAATTTCTTGATTCTTTGTTTTGGGAGCTTGCTGAAGCCATCATGGTCTTCCTCTTTATGTGATTTGATATTGACTGTTGTCTCCAAGCCATCAATAAATTATATTTATTTATTTTATGTTTGCTTACTGTGTCGTAGCTTCTTGTTTTGTTTTGTTTTGATGTGGCCAAATAGGCTGCTTATGTTTGATTATTGGTGCCTTTGAAGCTCTAACGTCCTGTCACCAGGTGGTTAGCTCTGTTACTAGGTATGTGAGCCCAGGAGTCTGTTTACTTTTCTTCTGTGGATTCAGCTCAGGTGTCCAGGTATTCAGTCACTAGCTATGTGGTTCAGGCTCTCACCTATAGTCCTAGATAGGCCGGGGTCATTGGTGTAGCTACAGGTATCTGGCTGCAGTAGGAGATCACTTGGCTGAGAAAGGCAGGGGGCTGACAGCTGCCCCTGAGTGTCTGGGAGGAAAGTGTGTCCCCGTTCCCCTTGAGTGCGTAGGTGGGCAGGTTTTGCAGCTAAACTATGGGCACCCATCGCTGTTGGCTGTAAGGACTGGGGGGCACCACTTATTCTTGGACTCCTGTTGTGAGTGTCTAGGTAGCATGGGTGGAGCCACCAGTCCTCAGGCCCCTTATGTGGGTAATTGAGGACCCTGCTTAATGAGCAGAGCGGTGTCAAATGTCATGAACCTGCCACTCCACCATATAGCTGATACAGTTGAAGTTAGGCTTCAGTTATATACCCTGTTGTACTGTGGTAATAAGGGCCTATGCTGTTGAAAATGGCCTGCACAGGTCTATGCAGGGGTGAAAGGCATTCAAAGTCCCTTATGTGCCTAGGCAAAGGAGCTGTGCCTACCCTGAGTTCCTGGCTTAGGGGAGCTGGCAGATTATTTTTTCCTGTTTGTTAATTTGTTCCTTCTCCAAGGCTGGGAGAATGGCTTAGGGCATGTGACGGGTCCTACTGCCAGCCCAGGGGACTCGGCATTCATTGAAGCTCGCCTGGGACCTGGTGCAGAGTGGGGAGAGGGCAGGTAAATGGGAGAGAGGCTTTTTCCAAAGGAGCTGTTTTTTGATTCACGCAGTAGGTCAGACGCATGTACTTATCTTTTGCCGATTGAGCGCCGCTTTTCGCTGGTTCTGGAGGCCTGAGTAGACTCTCTGCCACTTGGTCTTTCCTGATGTGGAAACTGTCTCCTGAGCGCCACTGCTTGCCTCACCATGTGTGCTAACCGATCTTGCCTGAAGGGTGCTGGCTGCCACTGGGTCAGGTCTGGCAACTCCTCACTGCTTCTGAACCATCTCTCCCTCCTCCTGCCACTCAGTCTGATTCCTCAACTTTGCCTTTGATGTTTAGGGTTCCTCGATTGTCATATATAATCAATTCACTTGTTTTTTCAGCTCTTTGTTGTAAGAGGGACCACAGGAATCGTCTGACTACTCTGCCATCTTAGCCCCACCTAGAACATAAATCTTAACCTGGCTTTCAGGGAATCTGTGAATGTCCCCCAAATTAATGTGAGATTCTGTGTGTATATGTGACATTTTTGGGGGAGGAAGTCCATTACTTTTGTCAAATTCTTCAAAAAAAATGAGAAGGGGCCCTGGTTGTGCAGTGGCTAAGCACTTGGCTGCTAACTGAAAGGTCGGCGATTAGAACCCACCAGCCATTCCTCAGATTACTAATAAATAGAAGATCAGTATATTAATTTTTATTGGTGTATTAATTTTTGTTAGTGAGTGATAAAATGTAAAGCAAAGTGAGCATTCCAGTCTTCTGGTGTTCTTAGGTTACTGTAATTCAAATTTGTTGATATGTGAGGGCTTACAGTTACTGAGTACAGGTTATTTTTATAGTTGGCATTGTGCTAGTTACTTTACGTATACCTTAATTTAATCTTTTCAACAGTCTTCAGAGGGGAAGGGTTTCACTTAAGAGAAAACTGGCTCTACATGGTTAAGTAATTTGCCCATGGTCAAAAAGCCAGTTAAATTATGGAGCCAGGATTCTTATCCATATATGTGTCTTTAAGGCCACATTCTTACCATTGTACCACACTACTTCTTCAATATTATATCACTGATACCTATGTCCACAAGAATCATTAGGCATGTGTGTACTAAAAGAAGTCTCGAAATCTACCAATCTTTATGTTTACAACACTTTGGAAGTAATTCATTTTAATAAAATTTAGTAGGTAAATTCAGATTCAGTATTTACTTTTTTTGTTGTTGTTGAGAAAAGCTAATGGACAGGTTTGTCTTTTAAAAGCTAGAAACAAATAAAATCCTGTCTTCCCATACTGTTTTGCTCCTCAGTAGTAGCCTCTTTCATTGACCTCCTGTAGCATTTACTCTGCCATACAATTTGTTATGGAATCATATTTTGTTCTATATGGTTTGCTAATACATCTAGTAGTCTTAATAACCCAACTCTTCTGTGGGTCCCGTAAGGGTAGGAATCACACTGTATGCTTTTTACAAAATCTTTTCTATACTAACCTAATTATTGATTAGTCAAAACATTTTGTTTAAGTATTTGCATTTAGTCCTTGAGTTTAGTGAGAGAACACTAATTTCAAACATTTGTATAAAATATATACAAGGGGGAAATTAAAATTATTGAAAAAATTTTTTTCGTACAAAGCATCAAATGGTATGCATCCCATTTCTTTTCTTCTCAACTCTGCCAGTGTGCTGCAGGGCCAAGATGGCGGAGTAGTCAACTCTGCCATTGTTCACTGAGGAAAACTGAAGTAACCTGGAAAAAATTTGGTTGAGATTTGAAAAGTTTATTTCTCATTCTATCTTTCTTTTTCCACCTAATCCACCAGAGGGACTTCAATGACCCTAGACATAACATTCTAGGAAAATAATGAATCCAAGACACTTAATATCTGTTCTTTAAGATAATATCTCTAGTCTCTTAATTATTGACCTTTTAATAGTATAATGGCTTTGGTTACTAAATCCCATCTTATTATACTTCTAGAGGTCAAATAACCTTTGTTCTAAGGTCAAATTCATCTAATCTGTACAAATCAACAATACTGAATTTATATAATGACTCTGACTTCTTTAATTCACTGAATTATTTAATAATTTTTTGCTAACTGAAAATCTATTAAATATTTCATATGCCTCACCAAATATTGGATATTAAATTTTGTTTGTTTTGAATATTTTTACTAATACTAATAGATTTTACGTGAGAAAGATTGTTCTTCAGCATTTTGTTAATTTTGAAGTTGATTCAGTTTTGAGACACACAACTTTATGTGTATCTTTTGATGTGAGTATAAAAATGAGTTTTGGTTTTTTTCAATTGGATATTAATCAGTTCTGTGTTGTTTATTTTTTAATTTAAAACTTTTGTCCTGATAATAGGTTTATTTTCTGTCTTTTAAGGTTTTTTGTTGTTGTTGTTATTTTCTTTTCTATGTTTCTGTAAACTCATTTTTCAAATGTAGGCAAGTATTTTCAGTGCATATAGCTTAGAATTAAACCCTAAAGCAGGTAAAATGGTGAGTTTTTTTGGATGCAAAAAAAAAAATTTTTTTATTGTACTTTAGGTTAGTGTTTACAGAACAAACTAGTTTCTCATTGAACAGTTAGTACATATATTGTTTTATGACATTGGTTAACAACCGCATGACATGCAACACTCTCCCTTCTTGACTTTGGGTTCCCTACTACCAACTTTCCTTTCCCCTCCTGTCTTCTTAGTCCTTGCCCTTGGGCTGGTGTGCCCCTTTAGTCTCATTTTGTTTTATGGGCCTGTCTATTCTTTGGCTGAAGGGTGAACCACAGGAGTGACTAAAAGGGTGTCTGGGGGCCATACTCTTGGGGTTTCTTCAGTCTCTAGTCAGGCCAGTAAGTCTGGTCTTTTTTTGTGAGTTAGAATTTTGTTCTACATTTTTCTCCAGCTCTTTCTGGGACCCTCTGTTGTGATCCTTGTCAGAGCAGTCAGTGGTGGTAGCTGGGCACCATCTAGCTCTACTGGACGCAGTCTGGTGGACGCCATGGTAGTTGTGGTCCATTAGTTCTTTGGACTAATCTTTCCCTTGTATCATTAGTTTTCTTCATTCTCCCTTGCTCTCGAAGGGGTGGGACCAGTGGAATATCTTAGATTGCTGCTCACAGACTTTTAAGACCCCAGACACTATTCACCAAAGTAGAATGTAGAACATTTTCTTTATAAACTGTGTTATGCCAATTGAGCTAGATGTTCCCTGAGACCACGGTTCCACAACCTTCAGCCCAGCAATTCTGTCCCTCAGGGAGTTTGGATGTGTCTATGGAACTTCCATGACCTTGCCTTGTACAAGTTGTGCTGGCTTCCCCCGCCAGTATTGTGTACTGTCTTACCCTTCACCAAAGTTACCACTTATCTATTGTCTTTTTGGTGTTTTTCCACCCCCACCCCTCCCCTCCCTCGTAACCATCAAAGATTGTTTCTTTTTGTGTGTGAACCTTTTCATGAATTTTTATAGTAGTGATCTCGTACGATATTTGTTCTTTTGTGATTGACTTATTTCACTCAGCATAATGCCCTCCAGATTCTTCCATGTTGTGAGCTGCTTCACAGATTCATCATTGTTCTTTATCATTGCATAGTACTCCATTGTGTGTATGTACCATAGTTTTTTTATCCATTCATCTGTTGATGAGCATCTAAGTTGTTTCCATCTTTTTGCTATTTTGAACAATGCTGCAGTGAACATGGGTGTGCATATGTCTATTTGTGTGACGACTGTGATTTCTCTAGGATATATTCCTAGGAGTGGGATTGCTGGATCATATGGTGTTTCTATTTCTAGCTTTCTAAGGAAGCACCATATCGTTTTCCAAAATGGTTGTATCATTTTGCATTCCTACCAGCAGTGCATAAGAGATCCAATCTCCCGACAGCCTCTCCAACATTTGTTATAAAATGGTGAGTTTTTACATGAGTAGTAACACAATTAAATTTTCATCATCTCTACTGATGAAGACTTCTCAATCCATATCAAAAAGCCCACAGAGGTAAATACTAAAGGTGACTTAAACTTGATTTTAAACAACTTGAGGGCAAGTACTAATCTTTCTATCATCATATAATCAATGCCTAGCATTGTCTACAGTGGTTGTTTGGTGTTTGTTGAGTGAATGAATGAATGAATATTTGCCTATTTGTATATATAGTTGGGAACCCTTGTGGCGCAGTGGTTAAGAGCTCAGGCTGCTAACCAAAAGATCGGCAGTTTGAATCCACCAGCTGCTCCTTGGAAACCCTATGGGGCAGTTCTGTTCTGCCCTATAGGGTCGCTATGGGTCGGAATCAACTCGACGGCAATTTGTTTTTAATATTTAGTTGGAACCCTGGTGGCGTAGTGGTTAAGAGCTTGGCTGCTAGCTAAGAGGTCAGTAGTTCAAATCCACCAGCCACTCCTTGGAGATCCTATTGGGCAGTTCTACTCTGTCAGTAATGTCATTAATTATGAATTAATCTACTGCCAGCATTTTTGGGTGAAAGGAGGCGGGGCAAGTCAAATATATGTTTAAAATAACAACGGTAATGGTAATGGGCTAATATGAAGACTCTGTCCTGTAGGAATTGACTCGATGGGAAGGGGTTTTGGTTATATGTAGTTAGGAAAATAAAAAAATTGTGGTTGACAATCTATTAATTTTTTCTGTATGTTTATCTTTTCTTTTTCCATTCTGTGTTTGCTTTATCTTTACTTGATATTTTTTCTCCTCCTTCTTTTGTCTCTAGTACCAAACTGGCCATAGATGTATTTCAGACATCTTGGAAACTGTATTAATGTGTTTTCAATGAACGAATGAATGACTTATGCCAAAAAAATGGACTTTAAAAGTAATTATTTTACTGTAATACTTAGCATTTGTTGTTTCTAAAAATAGATTAATGTGTTGTAGATATCTTAGATTATATTATTATTTCCTACTTTTTTTTGGAATTTATAGCCTTGATTGACTGAACGGCAATTGGTTAACTGGTATGCCCCTGATAGGAAAAACAGATTTCTCCACTCTGATCTGGAAATTTAGCTGTGAAAGAATATAATTATTTTGGGAATTTTGAAAGTCTTCATATTAGCCCACTACCATTAACATTGTTATTTTAAATATATATTTGACTTGCCCCTCCTCCTTTCACCCAGAAATGCGGGCAGTAGATTAATTCATAATTAATGACATTACTGATACGTTTTTGAAATAACTTTTGGTTGAGAGACTAGTGTGTATTAGAAGTAAAAAAAAAAAAAAAAGAAGTCATTTGTCTTTGGAAAGGTTAATAGGGGATTTTATGCTTTTGTGGGTTTGAAATATAGTCCTTGTATTGTAATGTGAATGGATTTTTTTCCCCCAGTGTTTTGTTCCTTTGGTGAAGGAGCATAGTTTCTGGATGTGCTCATGTTCTAATTCTGGCTGGCCACTTACAAATTCTATCATCCTAAGCAAGGTTACTTCTAACTTTCCTGAATCAGAGTCCTCGTCTTTGATCTACCTTTAAGAGTTTTGGACATTACTAAATACAATATTAAACATAGAGCGCCTGCACATAATAAGGCACTGATAAGGCAGCCAATAAAGGGTGCCTGATCTAGCCATTTACTATTATGGACAACTGGAGCTTAACATTGCTGGGGAAACTTGGAGGAGCCAGTGTAAAATACATGCCTTAGAGTAAACCTATTTGAGGGGTGAGGCAACTGAGGTATTATACGCTAACTCCTATTATTGGTTAAAGCCTGCTCCTGGGAGTGTTAATTCCCAGGCACTTCTAGTCTGCTCCTTGTGTGCCAAAGCGGGCTCCAGTAACAAAAGAAAGCCCTCAGTCAAAGAAGTGGAGGTGCTGGCATTCAGAGTCATGCCTGTGTATACTGAACTCGTGTGAGGAGATGTGGGTGGGTCACGGACAGGGTCTGCTACAATTATGGTGCCTCTCATTTGGTAGTAAGATCTTAGAGTTCTAGCATTTCTTTTCTTTTCTCCTGGGGAATGATGTTCAGTTACTTTCCTCTAGGGATGCGTGTGGGGAAATTGGCAGATGTTGAAACAGGCATGTTCTGATCGTCCAAGACGTAGAAAGAGAAGAAACATGGTTCCTTGCCTTATTCCAGGAAACATGCCCCGGGAAACCTGCCAGTATTTTCCAAATCACACAAATGTCTTGAGTGTTGGAGAAAAAAATCCCATCATTTCCCAAAATCAGCCCTCACATATTCAAATTTTCTTTGCATTTTTACTTAGGTACATAAATAAGCAGGCTTGATGATGAAATTCTTTTCAACAGAATTAGGCATTCACTAAAAAAGAAGGAAGAATTATTGATGTTTAGTTACAAGTGTCAGGTGAATTGTTCCAGATTAAAATACAGAAAAGAACTAAGTAGTTTCTTGCAGACCCACAGAAATTAATAGTCATAGTTTTCATCTTGCTTTCCTATTTTCCTCATGGAAACTAAGTAAAAAAGCCATGTAGGTGATCTTGTATTTTCCTTTGAGAAATTAGGTAAAGAAGAGTATGTGTTCAGCGTGAGATTCAAAGGATAAGGAGACTTGAGAATATTTCATTAATAAATAGCAAACAATAAACCCAACCTAGTTGATGCAAGTCAATTCTGACTCATAGTGACCCTACAGAGTAGAACTGCTCCATAGAGTTTCCAAGGCTGTAAATCTTTATGGAACCAGACTGCCACATCTTTCTTCTGAGGAGAGGCTGATGGGTTTGAACTGCAGACCTTCGGTTAGCAGCCGAGCACTTAACCACTGTGCCACGAGGGCTCTTTATATAATTATGTAATTAATGCTGGGTTTGCAATTGTTTTTACATTTATTATCTTTTTTATCCTCTACAATACTGAAATAGATAGGCGAAGTTTGATTTTGTTTTATTTTGCTTGTAAGGAAAACAAAGAAGTTAAATGAAAAAACCCTAGAAAAATTTGCAGTGCTCCTTGACTGAAGATTCTTTTCCATTTTGTGGAAGGAGAGGGCAAGTAAAGAAGGTTAGAAATTCAAGAGTGTAACTGTGAAATGAATGAACACTTAATGGTAAAGAAATATTTCACATTGTGGCATTAGAAATTTTTGAAGAAGTATACTTCAATTAAAATTAAGCTCATTGGTTTTAAAAGAAGCTATTTTCAATTAACGTTGTGATCTTAAAGGACAATTTATTCACTGGATTTGCTTGATGCTATAAAGTTAGTGAATGGCAGAGCTAGGATTTTAGCCTGCATCTTCCAACTCCAAGTTCAGGCTATGCCTGCTGTACCTAATTTAGCTGACTTAGGCCAAAGTTGAGTGAGAGATTTTCAGTATCCAACTCATTGAAAGAAAGCATAAAAAGTGTGTTTTTTTTTTTTTTTTTTAAAAACCAGCTTAGGAGAATTAAGGTATTCCTATAAAATTGAAGTTTCACATGCAAAATGCATCACATTACTTTTATATATTTGAATTTCTTTAAATCTTGCATAACAGAGTTCAGAAATCCCAATGGGAGAACGAGACATAGTGGACCTACTTTGCTAAGTATGGAGATTCGATCCGTCTCTCACTAACTCTCTGGGCATTAATGGTTGCAGCGGGAAGGGGGTCTCGGTTCCCATCCATGTCTGCGTGTCCCACCATGCTAGGGCCAAGACTCCAGTGGTCTTCCCACAGTGGTGGCTGCTAAGCGGTCCGGGCTGCTGTGGCAGCAGTGGGAGGAGGAGCAGAAAACGTGGCTCATGGAAGAGGTAAAGGAGGGGCCGGAAGGGCTGGAAAAGTTTAAAGCCCATTAAGAGGGGGGCGGGGAAGACAGGCAGAGAGGAATGAAGGGAAGGGAGCTGGCAGCATGCCTAGAGGTGGCTGGCTGGATAGTGAGTGGCCTGCTGCAGCAGGGGGGCTGGGCGCAACTCTTTGAGACCAGGTGGCGACCGTGCAGGACTGGCAGCAGTGGAGCCAAAGTTTTCGAACAGTCCTTCGGCACAGCCGTGCTGGCGGCAGTTGCATGGGTCCCAGGCCCACACAGTGACTGTCCTGCATGCCTCTCTACTGTATATAGTATGGTGTTCACACAATGTCCAAATCACATAATGTCCTATTTCAGAGAATGTATGGTGGACATTAAGCGATGCATCTGTAGTTGTTTTGATGGCCGTGTTTTTCACAGAATGGGGAGGGGTGGATAACTAATCCCTTTGGACCATATTGTTTAGAAACCCCCCAAAACCCTTTGCTGTTGAGTTGATTCTGACTTACAGTGACCCTATAAGACAGAGTAGAACCGCCTCATAGGTTTCCAAGACTATAATCTTTACAGAAGCAGACTGCCACATCTTTCTCCTGTGGAGTGGCTGCTGGGTTCAAAACACTGATCTGTTAGTTAGCAGCCAAGTGCTTAACCACTGCCCCACCAGGGCTCCTAGAACCACCGTCTCCCCCTGGTGATTATAAAAACAAACCAACAAAAACCCTTTGCCATCGAGTTGATTCTGACTTGTAGCGCCCCTATAGGACAGGGTAGAACTGCCCCATAGGATTTCCAAGGAGCAGCTGGTGGATTTGAAAGGTCAGCAGCCGATGTCTTAACCAGTACACCACCAGGGCTCCAGGTGATTGTAATATAACTAATTTTCTGTGAGATTGTTCTATATTATGTATCACTTAAAAATTCTCTATACCTTCCATTTAAAATCAGTTATCTTTATAGAAGAAGCAAGTGAAGTTGTTGGTGGTTCAGTGGCAGAAGTCTTACCTCCCATGAGGCAGACCTGGGTTTGAATATCAACAAATGCACCTTATACACAGCCACCACATATCTATCAGTGAGGCTTGTGTGTTGCTGTGTTGCCGAACAGGTTTCAGTGGAGCTTCCAGACTAAGATGGACTAGGAAGAAAGGCCTAGTGATCTGCTTCTGAAAATCAGCCAGTGAAAACCCTATGGATCACAATGGTCCAGTCTACAACCAATCATGGGGATGGTGCAGGTAGAGTTTCATTCTGTTATGCATGGGGTTGCCATAAGTCAGGGGCTGACTTGATGGCAGCTAACAACAACAAATTAGAAGAAACAAAATGGCAGTCATGTCCTATATGGGGAGGGCAGAATAATAAAGCCATTCTCAAGTAGTTAATCCAAATAGTAATTTTATTTTCTGGGAGGAAATGATCACCCTGTTTTCCTGATTTTATTTGACATGAAAGCACAACTCATGAAAATTTATTCGGACTTTTCAGTATAACATATGTCTTGGATTTCAACATGCACGTTTTTGTCACATTTTAATGTTTCTAAAAATGAATTCTCTTATAATATGTATGATTAATATAGTATTATTTTTCTATCCCAGGAAATGCAGTTATTAAATTGATGGTATATTTTAAAATTGGTGGCATCTTTTTGGTGAGAAATATAATAGTTCAAATTTAAACATGTAAACATTGGGACCACTCTAAGTAATATACAATCTTATCTTTAAGATTGTTGAAAATATTCTTCATGTAATGCTTAATCATACGTTTTTTAAAAAACGTATGTAGTACTGTTACAACATTTTTTATGCAAATTAGGGGTGCGTTTGGGATATAGGAGAAAGATGTCAGTATAATGTAGACGTTGGTTTGGACTTTACCCAGACCACTTCAGACATGCTAACATTTGAAGTGATCAGTGGCAAGTTTTTTCCCAACTAAAGAGGAAAAATCTTAGCAATATGTGAAGATCTTAAGAAAAACACTGAAAATTCTATAGAAGTACCTTCCTTTAGTACAAAAAGTTGCTAGTCGATTGGCTTTAAGAATTGCTGTACATTCCACTGTGTTAAAACAGGTTCGACTGAACCTGCAAGTTCACTCGAAGAAGCTCTGGAAACATTTCATCTGTGTTTTAAAAGAAAAATGATGAAGAAGACTATCTCTAGCTGATATTTTTAATCTCAATTAAACTGGTCTCTATTAGAGGTGAATGTTTTCAAAGATCCACATCAAAGGAAGAAGCATGAGTCCCAAGATATGAAGCTTTAAAGGATGAACTGGCTTACTCTAGGTAAAAATATAAGTGAAAACTTAACTTCAATAATACTTTTATAAGGACTGGTATTTTTTTGGTATGGCTCAGATTTAAAAGTTCCATAGATTTTGAGTAGTCTGGCATTAACTCTATTTTTCCCATAAGTCCGGCTATGTTTTTATATTATATATCATGAGTTTATTCAAGAATGCATATATGGTGTTATAGCAGAGATGCCTGTACTTGATTCTGGTTTCGTGGTTACTTTTTTGAGTAACAAAGTCTTAATTATCTTTTATCCCATTTCTCTTCATTGCCCATCATGGTATCTGGCAGGGCCATCAGTGGCTCATTTGTGTGCGATAGAAAGAGATGCTCCTTCCTTTGAGCAGTTTTAGGTTTGCAATTACAGTACTTGGAATGCAGAACTCATGCTGGATTTAAGCCCTACTTGCCCTTCAGATGGGCCCTTGTGCAGTGTATAGCCTGCAAACACTACACGGTGGCCTTGCTTCCTGAACAAAAGACACACACAGATAAAAATGCTTGTTGAACTGCTGAAGTTCTGTTCCCTTTAGCAAAATGTGTTTTGGTTAGTTAAAAATTTCATTTGCTTATATATCCCTAGTTGTCAATATTTGATGTTATACAGGATTTATAAAGCACAGTCTAAAGCTATTTAACAGACCATCAGCTTTAAAAGTCCTTTCCATACAGGAGAAAAGTAATGGAGTGACTGCTGCTTCCATGAGCGTTGATTGTGCATCCAAGTAAAATGAAATCTTTGATGACTTCAGTCTTTTCTCCATTTATCATGATGTTGTGTATTGGTCCAATTGTGAGGATTTTTGTTTTCTTTATGCTGAGGTGTAATCCATACTGAAATCTGTAGCCTTTGATCTTCATCAGTAAGTGCTTCAAGTCTTCTCCGCTTTCAGCAAGTAAGGTTGTGTCATCTGTATATGGCAGATTGTTAATGAGCCTTACTTCAATCTGATGCCTCGTTCTTCTTTACATAGTCCAACTTCTTGGATTATTTGCGCAGCATACAGACTGAGTAAATATGGTGAAAGGATACAACCCTGACATATACTTTTCCTGATTTTAAAACACACAGTATCACCTTGTTCTGTTCGAACAACTGTCTCTTGGTCTATGTACAGGTTCTGCATGAGCAGCAGTCAAGAAATCAAACGATGTATTTATTGCATTGGGCAAATTTGCTGCAAAAGACCTTAAAGTGTTAAAAAGCAGAGATGTCACTTTGAGGACTAAGGTGTGCCTGACCCAAGCAATGGTATTCTCAGTGGCCTCATATGCATGCAAAAACTGGACAATGAGTAAGGGAGACCGAAGAAGAATTGACGCCTTTGAATTACGGTGTTGGCGAAGACTATTGAATATACCACGGACTGCCAGAAGAACGAACAAATCTATCTTGGTAGAAGGACAGCCAGAATGCTTCCTTAGAGGTGAGGATGGTGAGACTTTGTCTCATGTACTTTGGACATGTTATCAGGAGGGACCAGTCCCTGGAGAAAAACATCATGCTTGGTAAAGTTAGAGGGTCAGTGAAAGAGAGGAAGACCCTCAACAAGATGGATTGACATAGTGGCTGCAACATGGGCTCAAGCATGGCAATGATTGTGAGGATGGCGCAGGCCTGGGCAGTGTTTCATTTTGTTGTACATAGAGTTGCTATGAGTCGGAACTGATTTGATGGCACCTAACAACAACAGCTTTGATAGAGTACATAAGTATCCTCCCAAGCCCTTTATTCTTCTTCTTTTTTTACCCCCCTTCTCTCTTTATTTGGGGGAGGGCAGAGGGAGGAGCATAGTTGGAAGAAGAACAAGACAAAATTTGCCAATTTGATTTTTGAATTCTTTTAAACTAATACTGAAAATTTCAGTTTAGGCAGTTAATGCACTGGGTTCTGCTAGAGTTCTGGGCAGAATTACATAGTATATAAAAATTGTGTTTGTTCCCTTTTGTTTATACTTCCTTTTGGGAACGCTTTTTAAGTTTCTGTCTCAGATTGTCCTTGTTGGGTGCCATCGAATCAGTTCCAGCTCATAGCTACCCCATGTGACAGAGTAGAACTGCCCCCATAGGATTTTCTTGGCTGTAATCTTTACCGAAGCAAATTGCCAGGTCTTTCTCCTGTGGAGTTGCTGGGTGGGTTTGAACCGCTAACCCTTGGGTTAGCAGCTGAGCACTTAACCGTTGTGCCACCAGGGCGCCATAAGTTTGTCCTTAAATATCCTTTAATCCTACCCCTTGGCTTGGTTTATTGTCCACACCAAAGTTTCCTAAAGTCCACAACTATTTTTTTGTTTTTAAGTGCAGGGATAACTTGGTGGTAGAAGATTAGAAGATTGAAGTTATTAACTGGTTTGTCAGTGAGACTTAATCTTCTTAAAACAATGGGCTTTTAAAATGTGAATTTGTTAACCTAAATGATCCTAATGGCATAAAATGTTTTTGAGGGGGTGTCTTAGTTAAGGTATAATATGCTAAGCTATTGTAACAGAGGGATCTCAACATAAATATGTGTATTTTTCTCTCAACAGTTAAGAATTCGGTATGCTTCACAGGATTGTGCAGGGACTTTATTCCTTAGGGTGCTGCTCTTGCCTGTGTTGTTGAAACTAATTTACCAGTACTTCATCTGATTTATACATCCAGTGATTTTTAAAGGTACACTCAATCACTTTTAATAGCAAGACTCAGATTCACACATGATTTTTGCTCACATCTTTTTGTAAAGGGCTTAATATAGCCACATCTCCTGCAGTTAAGGCTAGGAAATATAGTCTCTAGCTGAGCTGCCATGTAGTCAGCTAAAACTCAAGGGGTTCCACCACCCAAAAGGAGAGTATAATGGATATTGGGAAACAGTAAGCACTCTATTCAATTTGCTTCTTTGGCCACCAAAATATCCCTGTACTCCCTTCTCATACATAAAGTATACCACATCCTCAAGAATAACAACCCAAAGTCCCATTCTGTTACTGTGCTAAAAGTTCAGGATCTCTGGGTGGAGTGAAGTCCTCTCTAAAGTCCAGATGTGATTCCTTATGATATGGTGGCCTATAAACTACTAGACAAGTCTTTTAATTCTCTTGCGTTTCATCCCCATATACAGTGATGGAATAGGGACAGGAAAGCTACAGTAGACACTCTTGTTGGTACACCATGACCAAATGGGATTTGTCCCAGGAATGCAAGGGTGGTTCAGTATAACAACACCAATCAGTGCAATACACCAGATTAGTAGAATGAAGGACAAGAACCATGTGATCATCTCAATTGATGTAGGAAATGCAGTTGACAAAATCCAACACCTTTTCATGATAAAAGAAAATAACAGAAAACTAAAAATAGAAGGGAAATTCCTCAACATCATAAAGACCACAGATGAAAAACCCACAACCAATGTCATACTTTATGGTGAAAGACTGAATACTTTCTCCTTGAGATCAGGAACAAAACAAGGATGCCCACTTTCACTACTGAGGTACAGCTAGAAGTACTAGTGAGAAGCTCTAGCCAATTCTAGTACTAAAAGTTCTAGCCAGAAAAATTAGGCAAGAAAAAGAAGTAAAAGACATCGAAATTGGAAAGGAAGATGTAAAACTATCCCTATTTTCAGATGACATGATTCTATATATAGAAAGTCCCAAAGAATCTACAAGAAAGTTGATAGAGCTAATAAATTCAGCAAAGTTGAAGAGTATGAGATCAACACACAAAAACCAGTTGTGTTTCTACCAGCAATGAACAATCTGAAAAGGAAATTAAGAAAGCAATTGGTATAAGACTTATTTACTGAAAACTACAAAGCATTGCTGAAAGAATGAAAGACTAAAATAAATGGAAAGACATCCCATACTCATGGACTAGAAGACAGTATTGTTAGGATGGCAGTACTCTTCAAAGTGATCTACAGATTCAGTGCAATCCCTATCAAAATTCCAGTAGACTTTTTTGCAGAAATGGAAAACCTGATCCTCAAATTCAAATGGAACTGCAAGGGACCCAAATAGACAAAACAATCTTAAAAAAGAAAAAGTTGGAGGACTCATACTTCCCAGTTTCAAAATTTACTACAAAGGTATAGTATCAAAACAATGTGGTACTAGGATAAAGATAGGCATATAGAATAGAATGGAATAGAATTGAGAGTCCAGAAATGAACTCACACATGTATGGCCAATTGATTTTCAATAAGAATATCAAGTCCATTCAGTGAGGAAAGAGTAGTTTCTTCAACAAATGGTACTGGGAAAACTGGATTTCTGCATGCAAAAGAATGAAGTTAGACCCCTACCTCTTCCATATACAAAAATTAACCCAAAATGGATCAGTGACCTAAATATAAGTGCTAAATCTACAGAACTCTTAGAAGAAAACAGGGACCTTGTATCTGGCAGTGGATTCTTAGATTCAACACCAGAGGCACAAGCAAAAAGAGAAAAAATAGATAAATTGAATTTTTTCAAAATGAAAAACCTTGTACATCAAAAGACAGTTAAGAAAGTGAAATACCAACCAGCATGGGACAAAATATTTGAAAGTCATAGTCAATCCTCATTATTTGTGGAGTCCGTATTTGCAAATTTGCCTTGCTTACTTGCTAAAATTTATTTGTAATCCCAAAATCAATACTCAGGGTGCTTTCACAATCATTCATGAATACGCTATAAGGGTAAATACAGATGAGAAGTAAGAAAGAAAAAGGCTTAATTTAATTCTCTCTGTTAAAAAATAGGGATGAAATTTCCCCTCCTTCCTTTTCTTAGAGAATTTACTATCAAAAACTTGTAATTGCAAATTCTTTCTGTGCCTCTTTGAAATATATGTAAAAATTTGTAAAGGCGAAATAAATAAGCCTCTTGCCAGTTTTACACCCCAGGAATGTTTCCTTAAGGACCTGGAAGCCATCTCTTTAAACTATAATCAGTTGAGGAAAATAGCACTCCTATCTCCCAGTTTCCTGGGGGGATAGGAGCCTAACTTTAGGTGGCACTTTGCTCCTAGTTGCAAGCCAACCTCTGGTTACAAAGGTATGATAAATTAATTTTTTTCTTTGGGTAAAGGCAATTAGCAAACGGGGCTATTCAAATTACCAGGTGGATTTAGGGTGAAGAATGTATGACATACCCCCATGCATCTGTCAGTTTGTCGTACTGTGGGATATTAATTATCATCAATATCACACACAAGTAAAATTTTGCTGAAGATCTTTCAAAAGCGGTTACAGCAGTACATCAACAGGGAACTGCTAGACATTCAGGCGGGATTCAGAAGAGGACGAGGAATGAGGGATATCATTGCTGATGTCAGATGGATCATGGCTGTGAAAGCAGAGGATACCAGAAAGATACTTACCTGTGTTTTATTGACTATGCAAAGGCAGTCAACTCTGGATCATAACAAATTATTGATAACATTGTGAAGACTGAGAATTCCAGAACACTTAATTGTGCTCATGAGGAACCTGTACATAGATCAGGAGGCAGTAGTTCGAACAGAATAAAGGGATACTGTGTGGTTTAAAGTCAGGAAAAGTGTGCATCAGGATTGTAACCATTTACCATGCTTAGTCTGTATGCTGAGCAAATAATCCGAGAAGCTGGACTATATGAAGAAGAATGTGGCATCAGGATTGCAGGAAGTCATTAACAACCTGGGATATGCAGATGATACAACCTTGCTTGCTGAAAGTGAAGAGGACTTAAAGCATTTACTGATGAAGATCAAAGACTATAGCCTTCGGTATGGATTACACCTCAACATAAAGAAAACAGAAATCCTCACAACTGGACCAATAAGCAACATCATGATAAATGGAGAAAAGATAGAAGTTGTCAAGGACTTCATTTTACTTGGATCCACAATCAACACCCATGGAAGCAGCAGTCAAGAAATCGAATGATGCGTTGCCTTGGGCAAATCTGTTGCAGAAGATCTCTTTAAAGTGTTAAAAAGCAAAGATGTCACTTTAAGGACTGCTGTGTGCCTGACCCAAGCCATGGTGTTTTCAGTTGCCTCATATGCACGCAAAAGCTGGGCAGTGAATAAGGAAGACCTAAGAAGAATTGATGCTTTTGAATTATGGTGTTGGCAAAGAATATTGAATATGTCATGGACTGCCAGAAGAACAAACAAATTTGTAATGGAAGAAGGACAGCCAGAATGCTTCTTAGAAGTGAGGATGGCAAGACTTTGTCTCACATATTTTGGACATGTTATCAGGAGGGACCAGTCCCTGGAGAAGGACATCATGCTTGGTAAAGTAGAGGGTCAGTGAAAAAGAGGAAGGCCCTCAATGAGATGGATTGACACGGTGGCTGCAACAGTGGGCTCGAGCATAACAACGATCATGAGGATGGTGTAGGACTGGGCAGTGTTTCAGTCTGTTGTACATAGGGTAGCTATGAGTTGGAACCGACTCGACAGCAGCTAACGACAACAATGGCAACGTATGACATGATACTGACAAGTCTTCTTAATTGAGAACTAGTTATTTATTTTGAGAACATGTATGATATTGGTTGCATGTTCTTGGCTATATAAAAGGATAAAATTCCTTTCTTCTTTGCAGTCTCTTGAATGGATTGCCTGTAATACGCATCACATTCTGGTTTAATGATTATTCAGTAATAAAACTATTTTCTTTCCCTTCTGCTTTTGTGGAGAGTTTGTCTGGGCTGGCAGGAGGTACTGTTTTTAATTATGCCTATCCAGCAGTGCAGAAAGTGGGGAAAAGTTTGAATTGCCCAACGTTCGTGTTCCTTACTGAAGTCAAACAAGGTGAAGCTCTGCCTTCTTGTTTCTGCTCGTATACTGTAAAAAGTGTCCTTTCTGTAGTCTGTTTAGTGCCAGCTTTTTTGTATTTTTATGCGAACAATACTTTAAAATGGCTCCCAAACCTAGTGCTGAAGTGCTGTCTCGTGTTCCTAAGCATAAGAAGGCCGTAGTGTGCCTTATGAAGAATATACATGTGTGTTACTTAAGCTTTGTTCAGGCATGAGTTACAGTGCTGTTGGTCATGAGTTCACTGTTAATGAATCCACAAAATATATTCAATAAGGTGTCTTTAAACAGAAACACACATAAACAAGGTTATGTATTGATCAGTTGAGAAAAATATGACCAGAGGCTCATGGAAACCTGGTCCTGTATTTCCCCTAGAGTAATGTTCAGTATTCACTGTATCACTGTTCACAGTGACATTACAGAACATAAATATCGCAAATAACAAGAATATAGACTTATCTGATAAAGGCTTAAGTATCCCGAATACATAAATAATTGCTATAATGCAACAACAAAAAGTCAATCTAATTTAAACAGTGGGTAAAGGACTTGAATAGACATTTCTTCAAAGAAGATATACAAAGGGCCAATAAGATGCTCACCATCATTAGTCATTGGGAAATTCAAATCAAAACCACAGTGAGATACCACTTCACACCCACTTGGATGGCTATTACCAAAAAATGGAGAAAAATAGTTGTTGGTGAGAAAGTGGAAAAATTGGAACCCTTGTTCATTGCTGGTGGAAATATAAAATAGTGTAGTTACTGTGGAAAACAGTTCCTCACAAATGATCCAACAATTCTATTCATACCTATATACTCAAAAAAATTGGAAGCAGGAATTCTAACAGATACTTTTATACCAATGTTTACAGCAGCATTATTCACAACAGTGGAAAAGTGGAAACAACCTAAGTGTTCATTAACAAATGAATAGATAAGCAAAATGTGTTATATATGTATAGTAGAATATTATTCAGCCATAAAAAGGAATGAAATTCTAATATATCCACAGCATGGATGAACCTTGAAACCATTATGCTAAGTGAAATAAACTAGACACGAAAGGACAAATATTATATGATTCCATTCATATGAACTATTTAGAATAGGTAAATTCATAGAGATAGGAAGTAGATTAGAAGTTAGCAGGAACTGAGGGGAATGGGGAGTTATTGCTTAATGGGTATAGAGTTTTTCATTTTGGGGTTATGAAAATAGTGATGATTGTATAACATTGTGAATGTAATGCCACTGAATTGTAAAAGTAGTTTAAGTGACAAGTTTTAAGTTGTATATATTTTACCACAATAACATTTAAATCAATCAATAAAATAAAGCAGAGAGAAAAGAAAAAACCTCCCACTGCGGAGGTTGGCGAATGAGAAACACATGGTAGTTGCTGGTCCTTACGCTATTTAGTAAGACTTCTTGCTCTGGCAGTGGATAAGGTCCTTGGTAGGACCTAATTCTGCTTTCTAAGAGAAACTCGCTTGTCCTTTGTCCTCTGTAGTACTTGGCTTTGCTTTTTGGGAAATAGTCCTTGTCCATTGTGCTTTGTGTCTATCTGAAGTGGGTGTTGTAGAGTGTGTCCTTATTGGAGGCTTCACAGCATTCTCACTTGCTACCTGTTGATGAGGATTTGGGCTCCCAGGAGTAGAGTATGTTAGGCTTGTGGTGGTTTTTTTACTAAGAAAATTTCCTCAAAAATGTAGTTTTCCATTTCACCTCTAGGCATTTCTTTGTGAAAATACTATAGCCAAAGACCTTATTTGGTCATAGTTGTTAAGCCTACAATACAGACTTGTTAATTTACTTATTACTTTGTTCAGGTCATCTGGCTCTTGACTCTCCCTCAGTTTAACGATTGCTGGCTTTAGGCCACCTGAAATAGTGCTTTTGGGTAGAAAGGCAACACTCTTAATCTGATCTTTGCTGCCAGGCTGGCTGTCATTGAGTAGCTTAGAACTTTTTTTTTTTTTTTAAATTGTGCTTTAGGTGAAGGTTTACAGAACAAATAGTTTCTCATTAAACAGTCAGTACACATATTGTTTTATGACATTGGTTAACAACCGCACGACATGTCAGCACTCTCCCTTCTCGATCTGGGAGGGAGGAGGATCTTTTTTTTTTTTTTGGTAAAATAAACACAGCCAAAGATACACCATTTCAGAAATTTCTACATGTACAATTCAGTGACATCGATTACATTCTTCTAGTTGTGCTGCTATTCTCACTATCATTTTCCAAATTATTCAATCACCATTATCTTCAACTCACTGGCCCCTAGGCTTCCCATCAAACCTTTTGAGTTGCTGTTGTCAATGTGATCTCACATAGCTAATTCTTTTTTTTTTTGTATCTTAGGTGAAGGTTTATAGAACAAATAGTTTCTAGCTTAGAACTTTTAAAGGAGGTTCCCGGAATACACTTTTTGTTGTCACTGATAGAGAAGCAGTTAGCTTTTCCATTCCTTTAAGGTCTTGTATGATTGGACTATTCGTTGATTTGGAATGCAGGCTGTAGTCATAGAGAACCTCTTTAAGTAGAGCTGTATTCCCTTCTCCTCTGCTTGTAAACTGAGAAGTTCTTGCTTGAATCCACTTATATGTTGTAGTCCCAGGCTTCAAGTAACAGGGGACAGCCAATACCTTACAATAATATGACTTTTTCTGACAGCTTCTGCTAGAGCTACAGGCTTGGTAAGCACTTGGTCTCCCTTTTTGCTGCAGCACAGCAAGGATCACCACCTATAAAATCTGTTTCTTTCCTGCTTGCCCTTCTACCTCTAACTTAATACTGTTTGTTTTGAGTTTCTCTTATGGCCCACACTATAGTGGTAACAATGTCTATAACATTTAACATAAGGCTAAGTTGTAAGAAAGAGACTTAAAACTACAGGGGCTCAAACACGATTTAACTGTTTTTCTTACAGGGCATTTGAAAGGTATGTGGGTGATCTAGGGTGGTTAAATAGCTCTGTTTCCATGAAATTCTCCAGGAACACTAGGAAAAAGAAATCTTTTTCATGGATTTTAAAGATTCTGGCCTGATATGCAACTGTGGGTTTTTATTTTTAAAGACAATGAAATACTGAGTATGAGTGTTTTATATGTATTTATATATCCACATCTACACACACACACACACACACACAACACACAGAGCTCTTCTCTCTCTCGTATACATACAAACATAACATAAAAGTTCTTTGAGTTCTGGCCATGATGGAGTTGCTGGTACTACATTTGCTCTCCAGTTGTAAATAACTAGAAAACCGGACAAAATACATGAAACAGTTTTCAGACAATGGACAAAAGGCAGCACAGGGCAGAGATTAGGTTATTCCTGAGGAAAGGGAAACAAATGAAGTGAGCACTATGATTGCCTTGGCTTTCTGCCTGCATGCATTTTCTGATCTGTGGTGCAAGGTGGGAAAAGCCAAGGAGAACAGGTGAGCTTGTTTGCTTGAGACCAAGCTTAGAGTTGGGGAGACTGAGATATCTGGAATTGGTGGGGCAGAGTACTGAAGAAGAGGGACCTCTGCAGAGAAAGAGCTCCAGAAATCTTCATGTGGACCCTTTGAGTCCTTTGTAGAATACTAAACTATGCATGCATAAGTGAAACTCCACAAGAGCAGGCAGAGAGCTATTAGGAAGTTGTAATCAGAACAATTCCCAGAGCTCATATAGGGTTGAGAGATGTTTGAGTTCTGACTAAGCAGAGTGGAGAGACTTTGTTGAACATTTGGAGTATTCAGTAAGATTAATTAAACTGATAAACTTATAGCTAGATCAATCAGGAAAAAAATTACCAATATTAGGAAAACAATGAAAGCATTGCTATAGATGCTATGGACATTAGTAGAATAATCAGAATAACCTCATGTGAATAAATTCAACAATTTAGATGAAATGGACAGATTGCTTATAGACACAAATTACAAAGACTGACGAAGTAGAAAACCTCAAAATCTTATAAGAATTTGAGAAATTGAATTAATAATTTAAAGCCTTCCCACATAGGAAACTCTAGACCCACATGGCTACACTGATTAATCTTACTGAAATTTAAGTGATAGATAATCCCAGTCCTACACAAATTGATTTTATGAGGCCATTGTCACCTTGATTCTAAAACCAAACAAATATATTACAAGAAAACAGCAGACCAATAACTTCCTTACATATAGATGCAAAAAATTCTTAATATAAGCAAATAGAATGTAGCAAAATATAATAAAAGATAATACATCATGACAAAAGGTGTATATACCAGGAGGCAAGGTTGATTTAACATTCAAAATGCAATCAAAGAATGAACAAGAAAAAGAATATAATTTCCATAGATACAGGGAAAAAAAAATAGAGAAAATTCAAACATACTCATGATAAAAACTTCAACCAGGAATAGAAAGTAACTTCATTCTGATAAAAGACATTTACAAAAAATCTATAGCTAGGGTTGTATTTAATGGTGAAAGACAATGCTTTCTCCTTAAGATCAGGATAAAGATATCTTCTCACATGAATTAAAAATCAACATTATACTGGAGGTCCTAGCCAGTGCAGTAAGGTAAGAAAAATAATAAAAGGCCTCCATATTAAAAAAAAAAAAAAGTAAACTGTCTTTATTTGTAATTGGCATGATCATATACACAGAAAATCAGGACTCTACAAGGAAGCTACTAAAATTAGTGATTTTGGCACCGTTGCAGCATATAAGGTCAACATACAAAAATCAATTGTGTTTCTGTATACTGGCGTACAAAAAATTTATGGATGCTGTATATTTTCCATAAACATGAAATATATATAGAGATAAATTTTTTATACTGAACAAAATGGTAGAGAGAAATTAACTATGTAAATACACAGACAAATATACCATATACAGTGGGTGGAAGACTCAGTGTTGTTACGATGTCAACTCTCCACTAATGTATAGATTCAGTGCAATCCCAATTAAAATACTAGAAGTTTTTTGTTGTTGTTAAGAGATTGACAAGCTGATTCTCAAATTTAGAATGATCAAAATTGAGAAAGAACAAAGATGGAAAATTAACACTACCTGGTGCAGTGGTTAAGCATTTGGCTGCTATCCAAAAGGTCAATAGTTCAAATCCACCAGCAGCTCCTTGGAAACCCTATGGGGTGGTTCAGCTCTGTCCTATAGAGTTGCTGTGAGTTGGAATTGACTCGAGGGCAACAGGTTTGTTTTTTTTTATTTTTTGTTTTGACTTCAAGAATTACTGTAAAATATAGTAATAGTGATACTGATCTAAAGTGTGTGTGTATAAGTGGCCTAAGAAAACCTAAGGTTGTGTGTGTGTGTGTGTGTGTGTGTACAAAATACAATATTCATAGATGGTCTTTTATCTATTGAAGGGTAGTCTTTGTCTATTAAAAGATAATAGGTCTACCTATTAAAGGACAATAGAATTTTTTCAACGAATGGTGCTGGAACGTCTGGATAGAAAAAAATGAATCTGGACCCTTAACTCATACCACATGCAAAAGTTAACCTGAATTGTGTCATAGATCTAAATTAGTTAAAACTTGAAAACTTCTTGAGGAAACATGAGAAAAACTTTATGACTTTGTCTTAGGCAAAGATTTCTTAGGACACAATAAGAACCAAAAATAAAAGGAAAATTTGGTAAATTGGGCTTCCTCAAAATTAGATACTTTTGCTGTTCAAAAGACACTGTTAGGAAAATGAAAAGGCAAGCTACAGACTGGGACAAAATATTTCCAATGCACATAGTCTAGGCTTGTATCAGTAATAAGATAACTCAATTAAAAATGGGCAAAAATTTGAACAGACGCTTCACAGAAGGAAGTGGGAAGGCACTCGGGAAGTGTGGAAAGCATATGAAAAGATGCTTTACATCAGTGGCTGGAAAACTATGGCCCATGGGCCAAATATAACCCACTGCCTGTTTTTGTAAATAAAGTTTTGTTGGGACACGGTCACACCCATTCATTTACATATCATCTATGGCTGCTTTCATGCTAGAATGACAAGTTGAGTAGTTGTCACAGAGACTGACTCACAATGTCTAAAGTATTTACTGTTTGCCCCCTTACAGAAAAAGTTTGCTGACCCCTGGTCTAAAGGAACCAAATTCCAGGGAGGGATAAACTCTTGCTAGGTGAGCAAACACCACTGGGGAAGATTGGCCTAATTTAATGTAGGACAAACCTTATTTTTCTTAGGATTGTAATTTTTCTCAGCTGGGTCTTCTATTTTGATTTTCTCTGTGTCGTGGTTCATTTATGTTATCAGTAAGCTAACAGAATCTTCATGTTAAAGGCGAAATTAGTTGGTATGCAGTTACTTAAATCTTGGTAACTGATGCAATGTTAGAAAGCTATGTCTTATTCTGAAGAACTAGTCAAAACAAGGACCGAGGTTTGTGATGTTGATGAGTAGTTAAAACCAAGAGAAATCGCAGTAAAAAAAAAAAAAAAACCACTTAGTTTAAGCAGCTTGTACTTATTTCCTTCATCAGGTTAAATGGTAACTACAAGCAAGCAATTACAGATGTAGATTGAGGGCATATGCTACCTTTCTGGGCGCTGACTTGTCTCTTTCACTGTCTAGGCTGCTGCTTATTCCCACTCATTACATTTAGTAAGCTCAACTTACAGATTCCTTTGTTCTACTCTTCACCAGAGATAGGAGCCCTGCCTTATGGTCAGCATGCAGTGGTTTGTGATCAGCTCAGCAGACTCCTGAGATCAGGGCGTCAATGTTCTTAGTGGTCACACATGTCAGGCCTATATGCTAAGTAGGGAGCCTGGACAACACTAGATATGACACATTTTTTTGGTTTGCTGTTGCGTCGGCTATGTTCTGATTGGTTACACTCTAAGTTACATAAGCCATTGTTACATCATTGGTTACAGAAGTTGTTACATAAAGTATGTTTTGACTTTGGGGTACAACAGGTGTTAATCTCCTTTGAGCAAGATAGCTATGTTTACAATCTTAATTATTTTTGAGAAAAATACTGTTTCCAAGCAAGGGAACAGTTTTGGTGGGAAAGCTTGTTCACCACTTTTAATCATAGCAAATAGATTTTTTTCACTCCTATTAAAATTTAGGATTAGGTATCCTTTACAGAAAATTAATTCACACATCAAAAAGCTCCAGCATTATTTAATTTGCTTAAATTTAAAATGATACTCCTGTTTTTCTAAGTTAGCATAATCAGTGTGTGAACATAATGATTTTTGTAATCCTAATTTCAGTATCACTGTTTTTACTAGAAGTACAATAATATGAACTCCATTAATTTTTTCTTTTTTCTCTATTGTATCTGATCATTAGCGAATCATCAATTTGGTTTGTTGTTGTTAGGTGTCGTGGAGTTGGTTCCGACTCATAGCGACCCTATGTACAACAGCATGAAACACTGCCCGGTCCTGCACCATCCTTACAGTTGTTGCCATGTTTTAGCCCATTATTGCAGGCACTTTTGTCAATACATCTTGCTGAGGGTTGTCTTAGTTATCTAGTGCTGCTACAACAGAAATACCACAAGTGGACGGTTTTAACGAAGAGAAGTTTATTTCCTCACAGTTAAAGTAGGCTAGAAGTCCAAATTCAGGGCATCAGCTCCAGGGGAAGGCTTTTTCTCTCTGTCGGCCTTCTTCTCTTCAGTGTTCCCCCGGACTAGGAGCTTCTCTGTGCAGGGACCCGGGTCCAAAGGATGCACTCTGCTCCTGGCACTACTTTCTTGATGGTATGAGGTCCCTAATTCTCTGCTTGCTTCCCTTTCCTTTTATCTCTCTCAAGAGATAAAAGGTGGTGCAGGCCACACCCCAGTGAAGCTCCCTTTACATTGGATCAGGGATGTGACCTGGGTAAAGGTAGTGTTAGAATCCCACCCTAATCCTCTTTAAAATAAAATTACAATCACAAAATGGAGGCCAACCACACAATTCTAGGAATCATGGCCCAGCCAAATTGATACACACATTTTTTGGGGGACATAATTCAAACCATGACAAGGGTCTTCTCTTTTGCTGACCCTCCACCAAGTATGACGTCCTTCTCCAGGGACTGGTCCCTTCTGATAACATGCCCAAAGTATGTGAGACATAGTCTTGCCGTCCTTGCTTTTAAGGAGCATTCTGGCTGTACTCTTTCCAAGACAGATTTGTTTGTTCTTCTGTCAGTCTATGGCATATTCAGTGTTCTTCGCCAACACCATAATTAAAAGATATCAATAATTCTTTAGTCTTATTTATTCATTGTCCAGCTTTCACATGCATATGAGGTGATTGAAAGTACCATGGCTTGACTCCGGGTGCTCCTTAGTCCTCAAAGTGACATCTTTGCTTTTAACATTTTAAAGAGGTCATTTGCAGCAGAGTTGCTCAATGCAATATGTCTTGTGATTTCTTGACTGTTGCTTCCATGGGTGTTGATTTGGATCCAAGTAAAATGAAATCCTTACCAACTTCTGTCTTTTCTCCATTTATCATGATGTTGTTTATTGGTCCAGTTGTGAGGATTTTTGTTTTCTTTATGTTGAGGTGTAATCCATACTGAAGTCTTTGATCTCCATCAGTAAGTGCTTCAAGTCCTCTTCACTTTCAGCAGCGAAGATTGTGTCATCTGCATATCTCAGGTTGTTAGTGAGTCTTCCTCCAATCCTGATGCCACATTCTTCACATAGTCCAGTTTCTCAGATTGTTTGCTCAGCAAACAGATTGAGTAAGTATGGTGAAAGGATGCAACCCTGACACACACCTTTCCTGATTTTAAATTGCTCAGTATCCCATTGTTCTGTTTGAACGACTGCCTCTTGGTCTGTGTACAGGTTCCGCATGAGCACAATTGTCTGGAATTCCCATTCTTTGCAGTGTTACCCGTAATTTGTTATGATCTACACAGTTGAATGCCTTTGCATAGTCAACAAAACACAGGTAAACATCTTTCTGGTAGTCTCTGATTTCAGCCAAGATCCCCCTGACATCAGCAATGATATCCCTCATTCTATGTCCTCTTCTGAATCTGGCTTGAATATTTGGAAGTTCCCTGTTGATGTACTGCTGCAACCATTTTTGAATTATCTTCAGCAAAATTTTACTTGTGAAAATTTTTCCAAATTGCCTATTACGGAGAAATTTTCTAACTGGAGCAAAACTGAATGAAATAATGTTAAAGATCACTTTTGATCTCCCCATGCTTACTAGCTTCTTACTACCTTCTTACTACCTTCTGCAAGTCCTATCAACTTTATTTTTTTATTTTTATTTTATTGTTGTAATTAAATGAAGTTTACATTTCAAGTTAGTCTCCCATACAGAATTTTTTCTTTTTTTTTGTAACATACATTGTTATGAGACCCCA
>NW_004443977.1:975431-987491 GCF_000243295.1 Trichechus manatus latirostris | reverse complement strand
TGAAGAGTTGGCCTCGGAAATTGTTTTAGTTCTGGGGTGATGGAGAGACCAGGGGCCATGCTTTCCAGGGTGCCTCCAGTCTTAGACCATTAAGTCTGGTCCTATCAACTTTAAAATGAACCTTGTATCCATCTTCTTATTTCTGTCTTTTCTTTATCCCCCTCTTCCCTAGTTCAAGCCGTTACCATCTTTGTTCAGTGAATTAGTCAGATTAGGCTGTATGTAGAGTAATGAATAACCTCCAAATATCAGCAAAGGTTTACTGTGCTCGTATATATTCTGATGTGTTTTGGGCTGTGCACCATCTGGTAGCTATACTATCTGGACTAGTGGCTTTGAAGATCATCACATGGAATAGAAATGACAATGTTACTTTTGTTGATAGCCTGTTGGTAAAAACTAGTCCTGTGCTCCAACCTCTGTGCAAAGAAGGCTGAGAAATGTGGGGCATCACATGAAATATTTGGAGATCACTATTATCAGATTATTACAGTTGCATCCTAATTGGTTTCCTTATTTCTTCTTGTGCCCCACTACAATACTTTCTCCACCTAGTAGCCAGAGTGATTGGAAAATAATTTTGTTCCTACTTAGGAAGTAGCTTCCACTTCTAAAACAATCCAAGCACTTTACCCTCACCGTGCAGCATACTGCATGATATGACCCTTGCTTTCCTCTCTGATTGCTTGATTGGGATTTAGTATTACTAAATATTGTCTTTGAATAGTGTATTTTGATTAGGCATTCGCTTTATTTTGTCAATAGTTACAAAAACATTATTTAAAAGAATGTCATTCACAAACTCACAGTAATGACTATAAACTGAATAAATAATAAGAAGAAAAATTCTAATTTATATGAGGGTCTCCTTAATCATATTGTGTACCATTATAATCTTTTAACAAAACAGCTTTTGGGAGCACAGATAAAATATAAAATCTTGTTGTAATGAATAAATTCTACAGCAAAGTTCTAATAATTGTTTTTAGACAATAAGTGATTTCACAGAACACAGGTTTTCTCTGGCTGACTATATGAAAGTCATTCCATCACATTATGGCATTTGTGAGACAAGTTTTTTTTTTTAAGAAAGTTTTTTTGTTTTGCCATTAAGTAGTTATTGCTCTTCAGTTATACCTTCCATTTCTGTTATGTTTTTCTTTACTTGGCCATGTGTATCTTATAGTTAATTATTCCAAACACATACACAAACTGTAATGCCAATTAATTTTTTCTAGTTGGCATGATTGGAATATTTTCATAAAGTAATTTATTTGTAATTTCGCAAACTGTGGATTAGAGCAATGCCATTGCCATAAGATACAGGAGCTAGGAGGAACTAGGGTTCAACTGTTATTTTCAAATATGCATGAAAGAAAGGCTTTTTATAAGTTATTTGTCATCTATACACTGTGAGCCCTGGAAATTGGGTTTCTAACAAGCTGTTTATCTTAAACATCTCAAGACGTCTATATTTGATATACTTACTTGAAATGTAGTGTAGCAGTGTTTTATCTAGTGCTGCTATAACAGAAGTACCACAAATGGATGGCTTTAACAAACAGAAGCTTATTCTGTCACAGTCTAGGAGGCTAGAAGTCCGAATTCAGGGTGCTGGCTTCAGGAGAAGGCTTTCTCTCTCTCTCTTAGCTCTAGGAGAAGGTCCTTGTCATCCTTCTTCTCTTGGGTGGGTCTAGGAGCTTCTGAGTGCAGGGACCTGGGGTCCAAAGGACATGCTCCCCTCCTGGTTCTTCATTCTTGGTGGTAGGAGATCCCTTCTTCTCTGCTTCTCTCTTTTATATCTCAAAAGACATTAACTCAAGATACAACCTAATCTTGTAGATTGAGTCCTGCCTCATTAACATCATAAAGGAAGGATATACAACACATGGGAAAATCACATCAGATGACAAAATGGTGGACAATCACACTATACTGAGAATCATGGTCTAGCCAAGTTGACACACATTTTTTGGGGGACACAATTCAACTCATTAACATAGAGCATTCATACTTTTGATAATTTTTGACAGTTTCTTTAAATTGATTTTAAGTAATTAGTTAGTAGTAATGCCTGTTTTAGCAAATGAAAACTATTTGGAGTCAAGTTGTGTACACTACAGTTTGTTACATGGATTTAGATCCAGCATAGCTCAAATCACTTGTCCAATACTTGACATCTACTTATATATAAAAGCCTCATGTAACAGTTTTTACAGGGTGCTAGTGTTGTCATTCCTATTTCCTTTCCATTGCTGTCCCACCTCCCATTCAGCCCTTCAGCAGCATTAATAAAGTATTAAGTAGCAAAGGAGATTATCCTACTACTGAATACTTAATAGTGAATAAAACAGGTGTTTGTGGGGTGGAAAATTTTTTTTTTGATAAGACGTTGATATGACATTCTCCCCCTTAATGTAATTAAATGTTTTGTCAAGGAAATTGGAATTGTATGACAGTAGTCAAGGAAGTTATTAAAACAGTCTCTGTGAAAATTTGATTACCATTATGCTTTGACTAACAGTGTTTGTCTTGTTCACAGTAACTGTAGTACTGAATGGAAGTGGCTTGTAGACAGAGCAAGAGTTGGCAGCCGATGGACATGGCTTCAAGCCCAGATTTCAGAGCTAGAATACAAAATCCAACAACTAACGGATGTTCACAGGCAGATTCGTGCCTCTAAGGTATTGTCTGTGTTCTTTTTTTTTTTTTTTTTAAAATTATTACTGTTTTTGTTTCTCCTCATTTCTTGATACAAAATAATTATTAGAAGACTTTATAAAAGGTAGCTGGTGTATGTTAAGATTTTTGATATTTCCTAAAATTTGAAGCTATTTTTATAGTACCTTTGTATTAACCAAATTCATTTTATCATACTTTTTGAGCGATTCAGAACTTCTTTGTTGGACTGTAGCTAATAAAAATGATATACATATTTTAAACTTTTAGTTTACTGACATTTATTTTAAGATATGGGAGAAATTCTGAGTGTGTCTCTTTGGTATCTCCTTAGAGCTTCTTGTGTGTTTTTTTTTTTTTGCTTTAAGAAAAATTCCAAACATATAAAAAATTATAGAAAGCAATATAACAAACACCTGTGTGTACTGTTATTGTTAGGTGTCATCGAGTTGGTTCTGACTCATAGCAACCCTACGTACAACAGAATGAACCACTGCCCAGTTCTGTGCCATCCTCACAGTGCTTGGTATGTTTGAACATATTGTTGCAGCCACTGTGTCAGTCCATCTCATTGAGGGTCTTTCTCTTTTTTGCTGACTCTCTGCTTTATCAAGCATGAAGTCCTTCTCCAGGGGCTGGTCTTCTTTATTCATTGTCCAGCTTTCGCATCCCTTGGAGGCAATTAAAGAAGAATAAAGAAGACCGAAGAAGAATTGATGCCTTTGAATTATGGTGTTGGTGAAGAATACTGAATATACCATAGACTGCCAGAAGAAAAGACAAATCTGTCTTGGAAGAAGTACAGCCAGAATGCTCCTTAGAAGCAAGGATGGCAAAACTCATCTCACATACTTTTGACATGTTATCAGGAGGGACCAGTCCCTGTAGAAGGACATCATGCTTGGTACAGTGGAGAGTCAGTGAAAAAGAGGAAGACCCTCAATGAGATGGACTGACACAGTGGCTGCAACAATGGGCTCAAGCATAACAGAAATTGTGAGGATGGTGCAGGACCGGGCAGTGCATCGTTCTGTTGTACAGAGTCGCTATGAGTTGAAACCGACTCGACGGCACTTTACAACAACAACAACAACAACGAGGCAATTGAAAATACCATGGCTTGGGTCAGGCACACTTTAGCCCTCAAAGTGGTATCTTTGCTTTTTAACACTGTAAAGAGGTCTGCTGCAGCAGATTTGCCCAATGTAATACATCCTTTCATTTCTTAACTGCTGCTTCCATGGGCATTGATTTTGGATCCAAGTGAGATGAAATCCTTGCCAATGTCTGTCTTTTCTCCGTTTATCATGATTGCTTGTTGGTCCAGTTGTGAGTATTTTTGTTTTCTTTACATGGAGGTGTAATCCATACTGAAGGCTGTAGTCTTTGATCTTCATCAGTAAGTGCTTCAAGTCCTCTTCACTTTCAGCAAGCAAAGTTGTGTTATCTACATATTGCAGGTTGTTAATGACTCTTCCTCCAGTGTACTCATCCTGAAATTTCATCCTGAAATTTATCAAATGTTAAATTTGTACCGGTTTGGGTTTAGTTTTTAGAGCAATAAAGCATTACCTGTATAGTTAAAGTACCTGTGAACTCCTTCCTGATCCCTTTCTCCTCCTCCATGCCCCTGGAATGACTATTCTGATTCAAAATTTTTTATATTTGTTTTTCTCATATACGTTTTTATATTTTTACCACATAGGTGTATATCTGTGTGTAAAATAACATTTTCCTTTACATTTAAAGTTTATATAAATGGTATTTGTTTAAATTCTTCTGTAGCTTGCTTGTTTTTGCTTGTCATATTATTTAGTTTTATACTACCTGTAAGTTATTCCAGTGTATGAATGGAATGGATATTATATGAATACAATGATATATTTATCTGTTCTATTTTCTATCAATAGTCATGTATGTTGTTTCAATTTTTATGCTAGTGAAAAGAATATTTCAGTGACCTTGTATCTCCTTTTACACCTTTGGAGAGCTTCTCTTGGGTATATACCTGAAAGTAGAATTGCCAGATCTTAGGCATGACTGTCTTCAGCTTTTCAGTATTCTCTGATGTGACTGAATATCGACACTTCCTTTGGCAGTGTGTGAAAGCTTCTATTTCTCCACATCTGTGATAACATTTTATATTTCATTACTGCTTAATTTGTTCAGTTTAATGAGTATGAAATGTTATGTTACTACTGTTCTTAATTCACTTGTTCCTGCATATAGTGAGAATGGGCCTTAGTGTTATTGACACTCAGATATTTTTATTTTTTGTCTAACAATTAACATATTTTGTACTCCTTCATTGGGCTATTCTGTGTGTGTGCGTATGTGTGTGTAGGAATTCTTTTAAATTTTGAGTTTGTAATATCACTTTTGTCACATGTTCAGTTTCAATATATGTGTGGGTCTTTTACTGCACTTCTTATATTTATATATCCATCCCGATTACACAACTTTATGATAAGTCTTACTTTTTAATAGAAAAGTTCCCCTATATTTCAGAATTTTTTCAAACATTTTGTCTTTCTTACTAGCCTTTTCATCCTGGAGTAAACTTTGGCTTTATTGATATTTTTTGTCTCTCAGTTTTCTATGGTTTTTTTTGTTTTTTTAAATTTTTTTGCTCATTTACATTAGGTTTGCTGTGTTATTACTGTTGTTGATGGTGATGTTTTAGCTTCTTGGCTTGATCTTACAACTCATTCCCAGTTTTCATTCAGGTATCACCTAGAGTGTATACCACATATTTCTTTCATTATTGTTCACTTCTAAATATGTTGTTATTTTCAGTGTTGTTGCCTTTTTAATTCTAGGGTTATTGAATTGTACATTTTAATGTTTCCAAACTCATGAAACTTTTTTTAATTGTAATTTATTATTTACTGGTTTTTTTTTTTTTTTTTTTTCTAAAAACGAGCCAACATAAGTAATGTGCCCACACATATAACGTGCTTAGTGTGCCTAGGAGAATAATGTGTGAGGGGTTTGCTTGGTTGGCAAAAAACACGTATAACACGCACATTATTTGGGAAAAGTACGGTAAGCATATTGTAGTCTGTGAACTGATTGGCCCGTATGGATTCCATTCTTTGTGACCTACTGCTAATCAAATTTTATAAATGCTCAATATATAACAGAAATATATATATTCCTTATTTGTTGATTACAGAATTCTCTAAATATTTATTAGCTTAAACTTGTTTATTTATTGTATGTATCTACTGTATCTTTACATATCGTAATCTGTCAATTTTTTTTATTGTAAAAATATATATAACAAAACTTTTATTGCCAATTCCATAATCTTTACATGTATAATTCAGTGACATTGATTATGTTCCTCATGTTGTAGATCCATCACCACTATCCTTTTCCAAATTATTCCACCACCACTGACAGAAATTCAGCACTCCATAAGCAATGACTACTTTTTTCCCCTTTTCCTACCACTTCTGGTAACCACTTTGGTGTCTATACATTTGCCTATAAGTGGGATCATAAAATATTTGTCCTTCTGTGACTGACTTAATTCACTCAGCATAATGTTTTCAAGGTTCATCCATGTTGCAGCATGATCAGGGCTTCCTTTCTGTTTATGGCTGAGTAATATTCCATTGTGTGTGAATACATATATACACACATACATATTAATGTATATATACATACACACCACATTTTGTTTATCCATTTATCTGTTGATGGACATTTAGGTTGTTCCCACCTTTTGGCTACTGTGAAATGAACATTGGTATAATCTGTCAATTTTTGATATAAGTTTGTTAAAGTTTCTCCTATCGTGGATTTTTCAGTTTCTCCTATTAATTCTGTTCGTTTTTGTTTCTTACATTTAGAAGTAATGCTGTTTGGTAGACATGTGTCTTAGGTGTCTAGTGCTGCTCCAACAGAAATACAACTAGTGGATGGCTTTACAAAGAGAAGTTTATTCTCTCACAGTCAGTAGGCTACAAGTCCAAATTCAGGGCATCAGCTCCAGGAGAAGGCTTTCTCTCTCTGTCGGCTCTGGAGGAAGGTCCTGGTGTTGCATTAGTCTTTCCTTGGTCTGGGAGCATCTCAGCGCAGGAACCTCAGGTCCAAAGGACGCTCTGTACTCCTGGCACTGCTCTTTTGATGGTATGAGGTTCCCATGTGTCTCTGCTTGCTTCTCTCTTTTATATCTCAGAAGAGATTGGCTTAAGACACTATCTAATCTTGTAGACGTCATCATTATAACCTCATCATAGTGATAGAGTTTACAGCACGTAAGGAGATCACATATAACCTCATCATAGTGATAGACTTTACAACACATAAGGAAATCACGTCATGACCTAGCCAAGTTGACAGATATTTTTGGGGGACACAATTCAGTCCATGACAACATGTATTGTTATTTCTTTGTGAATTGTTCCTTTTATGATTACGTAGTACGCTTTTATCCTTTTAAAATATTTTTCTTTTAAATTAAATTCTACTCTTATGCTATTAATACATCTTACCAACTTTCTCTGCTGGTTAGTATTTGACTACTGTATCTTTTGGCTGGCCCTTTATTTTTAGTCTTTCTGCTTGGTTTTATTTTAGGTATTTCTTTTATAAGCTAACATATAACTAGATTTTAAAAAAACTACTCTAATAAGTTTCTATTTTTCACATTTGCCGTTATTTCTCATCTCTGTATTTGCTTCTTATTTTTCACCTCTCTTTTGTGTATTTGGTGGCATTTGCTTCATTCCTTTCTCCTTCTGCTAGTTTGGAAGCTATACATTACATTTTTGTTCTTCCAGTCGTTACTCCTAATTTTTAACATACTTAACTACAAATTATTCTAATAATGAGTAAAGTTACTCAATGTTTTTATACTTTTTTTTTTACTTAAAGCATGAATCTCACTACCATTTAACTATTCATTGAATATATCTACTCCAATCTAGTTATTTTTTTTTACAGCCAGTAATTAATTACATTTGCTACTAGATTTTCTTAATACATGGGTTCACTATTTTTTTGTGTGCTCTACCTGTAAAATTAGATTACAGGTTAAGTGACTGTAACAAAGAAACCACCAAATATAGTGGCTTTAAAAATATACTTTCTCTTGTATATAGCATTTCAGAATTGAGGGGGCAGGTAAAGACTGGTGGGCAACTTGGTTTTACAGGGTCATTCAGGAACTCAGGTTTCTTCCATCTTGCTGCTTTGTTGTCCCCTAGGATGTATTCCTTGGCTGCACTGTTGAACATGGTCATAATCATGTCCACATTCCAGCCCTTGGGAAGTGATATCAGAAATCTGGGGGTCACTTGTCTTTAAGTTACGGATGCTTGGAAGTTATTCTACTTTGACTCATACTCCATTGGCCCGAATTTAGCCACATGGCTACAAGTATATGCACAGAAGGGGAGGCTGTACAACAACAGCAGCAGCAATAATATGGTTGTTGTTGTTAGGGGCCATCTAGTCGGTTCTGATTCAAAGCGACCCTATGTACAACAGAATGAAACACTGCCTAGTGTTGCACCATCTTCACAGTTGTTGCTGTTTGAGCCCATTGTTGCAGCCACTGTGTCAGTCCATCTCGTTGAGGGTCTTCCTCTTTTTCACTGATTCTCTACTTTACCAGGTATGATGTCTTTCTCCAGGGACTGGTCCCCCCGATTATACGTTCAAAGTATGTGAGACAAAGTCTCTCCATCCTTGCTTCTAAAGAGTATTCTGGCTGTACTTCTTCCAAGACAGATTTGTTCGTTCTTCTGGCGGTCCATGGTGTATTTAGTATTCTTCACCAACACCATAACTTAAAGGCATCAATAAAGTAAACCTAATGAAAATGAAACAAAAAATAATGACATAGAAAACCAAGAGATAAAAGATCACTCGCTAGGAAGTTGTATACATAGCTAAAACTCTGTTAAGGATGGGTCTATTGGTAAAAGGAAGAAGAGGAAAATGGATACTGGGAAGAGTCTGCAGTCCCTGCTACATCCCCTTTTCTCTCGTGGTTTACTTTTCCTCTTGCTGAAGTACATTCTTTAGTAGTTTCTGACATGAGTGAAGGTCTGTGGACATTTAAATTTAAACCCTCCTTTGTGTGTCTCAAAATGTATTTTGCACTCACTCTTAAATGACATTTTGAGTTGATTGAACCATGTAAAATGCTGCTTTGATAGTTATTTTCCCTTAGCACTTTAAAAATCCTATTTTATTGTTTTCTGGAATTTTTTTCTTTTTTAAAATTTATTATTATACTTTAGATGAAGATTTACAGAACAAACTAGCTTCTCATTAAAACAATTAGTATACATATTGTTTTGTGACATTGGTTACCAACGCCACAACGTGTCAGCACTCTCCCTTCTTGACCTTGGGTTCCCTATTACCAGCTTTCCTGTCCCCTCCTGCCTTCTAGTCCTTGCCCCTGGGCTGGTGTGCCCCTTTAGTCTTATTTTGTTTTATGGACCTGTCTAATCTTTGGCTGAGGGGTGAACCTCGGCAGTGGCTTCATTACTGAGCTAAAAGGGTGTCCAGGGGCTGTACTCTCAGGGTTTCTCCAGTCTCTGTCAGGCCAGTAAGTCTGGTCTTTTTTTGTGAGTTAGAATTTTGTTCTACTTTTTTGTCCAGCTCTGTCTGGGACCCTCTGTTGTGATTCCTATCAGAGCAGTTGGTAGTAGTAGCTGGGTGCCATCTAGTTGTACTGGACTCAGTCTGGTGGAGACCGTGGTGGTTGTGGTCCATTGTTTTCTGGAATGTTTCGATACTGATGAGCAGTTGGCTGTCAGTGTAATTATTTTTCCTTTGTTAGTAATCAGTCCTTTCTGTCTGGTTGCTTTTAAGACTTTTGTGTTTATTTGGTGTTCTACAGTTTTTACTAACTGATGTCTAATTGTGGATTTATCTTCTGTTTGGTACTCACTGTACAGTTCAGTGAATTTTGACAAGTTTATAGAGTTGTGTAACCATCACTACAATCACGATATAGACTATTTCTATCAACTTTAAAAAGTTTACACCTGCTCCTTTGCAGTCAGTCTCCTTCCTCTAGGCCCTTGCCCTTGGCAACCACTGATCTGCTTTTATGACTATAGTTTTGCCTTTTCTAGAATTTCTTATAAATCAAATCATAAAGTATGTAATCTTTTATATCTGGGTTCTTTTACCTAGCCTAATGTTTTTTAGGTTCATCTGTGTTGTTGTATATATCAGTAGTTTGTTCCTTTTTATTGCTAAGTAGTATATTCCATTCATGCATATACTATAGTTTGTCCATTCACCAGTTGATGGAAGTTTAGGTGGTTTCCAGTTTTGTTAGTATGAATGAGCTGCTATGTATATTCACATATAAGTCTTTATGTAGACATATGTTTTTATTTTTTCAGAGTGCACATTTATTATGAGGTTTTATAGCTTCGATTCTAGAAAATTCTCTGCTAATGCCATTCATCTCTTGTTTCTCTGCTGTGTTTTTCTTGTTCTCTTTTTCTGAAATTCTCAGTAGGTTGAGAGGCTCAAATTTTTACGTCTCTTAACTGTTCTTTCATAATTTTTATTTCTTTGTCTCTGTACTACAGGAAATTCCTTATTATCTTGTAATTTGCTAATTCTACCATTGACCATGTTCTGTTTAGATTTTATTCTATACACTGGCTTTTACTTTGTGATCATATTTTTTGTTGATAATATTTCTAATTAGTTCTTTTTCAGAGCTACGTGTTTAAAAGCATAAATGAAAGGGAATAGAAGGACTCTAGAAATTCAAGACCTTGCAAAGTTGGGAAAGCTGACTGCTTCCAGCCTCCATATCATAAGATTAAGACAACTTTTGAGTAGTAAAGGCCCAAAGGTCTTAGAAAATATCAGACTTAAAGGTATGATGCTCAGTAAAACCTTTGAGCTGGATAAGATTATTCTGGGTAAAGATTGGATTAAGAGTGTGGATTTTCCATCAAAACCCAGCAGCTGCTTAAAGATCCCAAGAAAGCAGATAAAGAGGGAAAGGGAAAAGGAGGAGTAGATATAGGGTTTAGAAGGAAAAAAAAAAATTATTTTGAGAATGTCTCAAAGAACTGTGGGTGTGAATGTCAGCACATGGAATTACCTGAGAGCAGATAGATGGGAAGACTTTTGAGTTTTTGAGTATGTTGTATTACTAAAGAAACCATGAGCCTGGTCTAAAAGGAACCTTTTACTGTTCAAGAATTAAACCACCCTTAGGACTCTAACTTTCTGTGGGCAAGAAATAGGTTGAGAGCTCTGCAGTCCTCAGAGAAAGCATAAACATCTACTAATATTGCCAAGGTAGGTAATGAAAAAGGAAGAAACTTCCAGAGACTGATTCAGGAGCCATAGAGAACTGTAGATAGAAATCACCCTTTAAGGAGCAAAAATCAGGACTGAAGCAAGGAATATCTGCCACACCTAGGGTTAGACGCTCTCACAGTATCTGTCCAGTGGAATTTCAGAATTAATATAGACCAATTGTTGTTGTTGAGTACCATTGAGTTAATTTTTGACTCATATAGACCCCTTGTGACAGAGTAGAGCTGTTCCATAGGGTGTATATTCTTTACTCTTCCCCTTTGCAAATGGGAGTGTTCATTGTGGTTGTCTTGACCCTGTTCCAACACTGCCTATTAGGTGTGGGAGGGGGTAGATACATTTTTAGATTATAAAGCTCCAGACCAAGGGGAGCCATATCCAGACCCTATGGAGAGACTACATGGCCTAAAGATCCTAAACTTTGAAATGAATGAATTTAATGATTAGATGAGACTTTGGGTTGTCTCCCTTGGAGATATGGGTCAGGTGTATTCTGAAGAAGGGGTAAAATAATATTTATTGACTAGAAGGGCAGGCTGTGGCAAAGAGAGATTGTTGGTGTCGTCAGGTTGGTTCCAACTCATAGCAACCCTGTGTTCAACAGAATGGAACACTGCCTAGTCCTGCGCCACTCTCACGATCGTTGTTATACTTGAGCTCCTTGTTGTAGGCACTGTGTCAGTCCATCTTGTTGAGGGTCTTCCTCTTTTTCACTGACCCTCTACTTTACCAAACATGATGTCCTTCTCCAGGGACTGATCCTCCTGATAACATGTCCAAAGTATGTGAGATGAAGTCTCGCCATCTTTGCTTCTAAGGAGCATTCTGGCTGTACTTCTTCCAAGACAGATTTGTTCATTCTTTTGGCAGTCCCTGGTATATTAAATATTCTTCACCAATACTGTAATTCAAACACGTCAATTGTCCTTTGGTCTTCCTTATTAATTGCCCAGCTTTCACGTGCATATGAGGTGATTGAAAACACCATGGCTTGGGTCAGGCACACCTTAGTCCTTAAAGTAACATCTTTGCTTTTTAACACTTTAAAAAATTCTTTTTTTT
>NW_004443977.1:889091-966951 GCF_000243295.1 Trichechus manatus latirostris | reverse complement strand
CTCCTCGCTCTCGGTTCTCTTTCAGTATTCTCACTCCATTTGGTGCTCGGCTGAGTTCTTTATCTCTTCATTTGGTGTTCTAGGGTTTCAGGATTGTTGCATTCTCTGTTTGGCTTAGTTTTTCAGATCTTTGCTGTGGAGGGACGGCGTGGTGCTTCTGCCTAGAGCGCCATCTTGCCAGAACCCTCTAAAGAAGTCTTTTGTAGCACATTTGCCCAATGCAATGCATCATTTGATTTCCTGACTGCTACTTCCATGGACATTGATTGCGGATCCAAGTAAAGTGAAATCTTTGACAACTTCAGTCTTTTCTCCACTTATCATGATGTTGCTTATTGGTCTAGAGACATTTATTGCCCATTAAATATTTGTGTTCTCTCCATATTTCCTAATCCCCTTGCAGTTAGGCGGAATTAGTTCTGGACGTATATTCCATTTCTAGGGCAAAATATTTAAAAGCCAATCTGTGATTCTTCATGCTCTCTTCCACTGCTGTGGTGATATGGTAACCCCATGTTCCAGATGGCATAACTACAAGAAGCAAGCAGCCTGTATCAGTCACCATTTGGACAGGAGTCTACTTGGAGAGCTCCTGGAGTTACAGGGGACATTGCATAAGTGAGAAATAAACCACTGAGATTTTAGTGTATCTTTGTTATGAAAGTATAGCCTAGCCCATTGGTTCTCAAACTTCCGTGTGCATCAGAATCACCTGGTGGGCTTGTTAAAAACTAGAATCACCTGGTGGGCTTTTTAAAACACTCATTAAAAATTGCTGTTGCAAAAAACTGAAACAAGACCCATACCTCACACTATGCACAAAAACTAACTCAAAATGCATCAAAGACCTAAGTATAAAATAAAAAACGATAAAGATCATGGAAGAAAAAATAGAGACAATGCTAGGAGCCCTAATACATGGCATAAACAGAACACAAACCATAAGTAACAATGTACAAACACCAGAAAAGAAACCAGATAACTGGGAGCTCATAAAAATCAAACACTTATGCTCATCAGAAGACTTCACCAAAAGAATAAAAAGACAACCTACAGACTGGGAAAAAATTTTTGGCTATGACAAATCCGATCAGCGTATGTCTTAGGCTGGGTTCTCTAGAGAACCAAAACCAGTAAAGTGTATAAATATATATATAGAGAGATTTATATCAAGGAAACAGCTCATGCGATTGTAGAGGCTAGAACATCCCAAGTCCGTGGATCAGGGCAGAGACTTCGCAATTCACAGAGCTGCAGAAGCTGGCAAGCCCAAGATCGGCAGGTCAGAGAGCAGGGCTCCCTCTCACAGGCTGTGAAGGTCGGCGAATTCCAAGATCAGCAGGCAAGACCACAAGGTTTCTCCTGATTCACATAGCTGCAGCGGCTGGTGAACCCAAGATTGGCAGGTCAGAGAGCAGGGCTCCATTCACAGGCTGTGAAGATTGATGAATTCCAAGTTCAGCAGAAGTTCCAAGAACTGGAAGTGAGAAGACAGGAAGCAGCCACAGAATCCAGAGAGAGCGAATAGCCAGAACGTCTACTTATATTCAGATGCAGGCCACACCCCCAAGAAAACTCCTTTTCATCTGATTGGCTACTCATGGTATATTCAGTCATGGGAGTGATCATATATAAACACTGAGAATCATGGCCCAGCCAAGTTGACGCACAGTCTTCACCATCACAGCATCTAATCTCTAAAATCTACAATATACTGCAAAACCTCAACAACAAAAAGACAAATAACCCAATTTAAAAAATGGGCAAAGGCTATGAATAGGCACTTTACCAAAGAAGACATTCAGGCGGCTAATAGACACATGAGGAAACGCTCACGATCATTAGCCATTAGCGAAATGCAAATTAAAACTACAATGAGATACCATCTCACCCCAACAATCTAGCTTTAACCCAAAAAACACAAAATAATAAATGCTAGAGAAGTTGTGGAGAGACTGTAACACTTATACATTGTTAGTGGGAATGTACAATGGTACAACGACTTTGGAAATCGATTTGGCGCGTCCTTAAAAAGCTAGAAATAGAAGTACCATACGATCCAGCAGTCCTGCTCCTTGGAATATATCCTAGAGAAATAGGAGCTGTCACACAAATAGATATATACACACCCATCTTCACTGCAGCGCTGTTCATGATAGCAAAAAGATGGAAACAACCTAGGTGCCCATCAGTGGATGAATGGATAAACAAATTATGGTGTATTCACACAATGGAATACTATGCAATGATAAAGAACAACGAGTCCATGAAACATCTTATAAAATGGAGGAATCTGGATGACATTATCCTGAGTGAATTTAGTCAGTCACAAAAGGACAAATATTGTATAAGACCACTATTATAAGAACTCAAGAAAAGGTTTAAACACAGAGGAAAACATTCTTTGTTGGTTATGAGGGTGGGGAGGGATTTAGAGGGTTATTCAGTAACTAGATAGTAGACAAGAGTTATCTTAGGTGAAGGGAAGGACAGCACACACTACAGGGGAGGTCAGCACAACTGGACTAAACCAAAGCTAAGAAGTTTCCTGAATACAACCAAACACTTTGAGGGACAGAGTAGCAGGGGTAGGGGTCTGAGGACCATGCTTTCAGGGGACATCTAGGTCAATTGGCATAACAAGGTTTATTAAGAAAATGTTTTCCATCCCATCTTTGGTGAGTGGTGTCTGGGGTCTTAAAAGCTAGTGAGCGGCCATCTAAGATGCATCAATTTGTCCCAACCCACCTGGAGTAAAGGAGAATGAAGAACACCAAAGTCACAAGGAAAGTGTTAGCCAGAGAGACAGAAAGGGCCACATAAACCAGCGACTGCATCAGCCTGAGACCAGAAGAACTAGATGGTGCCCAGCTACCATCAGGGACTGCCTTGACAGGGAACACAACAGAGAGTCCCTGATGGAGCAGGAGAAAAGTGGGGTGCAAAACTCAAATTCTAGTAAAAAGACCAGACTTAATGGTCTGACTGATACTGGAGGAACCCCAGAAAGCATAGCCCCCAGATTCTCTGTCAACCCAGAACTAAAACCATTCCCGAGGCTAACTTTTCAGACAAAGATTAGACTGGACTGTGGGACATAAAATGATACTCACGAAGAGTGTTCTTCTTTTTTTTTTTTTTAAATTGTACTTCAGGTGAAGGTTTACAGAACAAATAGTTCCCATTAAACAGTAGTACACATTGTTTTATGACATTGGTTAACAACCCAAGAGTGTTCTTCTTAGCTCAAGTAGATACATGAAACTAAATGGGCAACTCCTGTCAGGAGGTGAGATGCGAAGGCGGAGAGGGTCAGGAGCTGGTTGAATGGACGCAGGAAATCAGGGGTGGAAAGGAGGAGTGTGCTGTCACAGTATAGGGAGAGCAATTAGGGTGACATAACAATATGTATAAATTTTTGTATGAGAGACAATTGAATTGTAAACTTTCACTTAAAGTACAACAATAAAATAAAATTAAAAAAAGATTGCTGTACTCACCTCCAGAGTTTCTAATTAAGTAGCCCGGGTGGGGCCTTGAAATTTGCATTCTCAACAAGTTCCCAGGTAATACTTATGCTGCTGGTTTTGGGAACACACTTTGCGAACCACTGGCCTAATCTATTCTGACTGATAGGGCAAGTTTGTTTTTTTCTTTTCAACTTATTTTTCACCTTCTATTAATTTGTAAGTTATATGTCATGTTTCTATTCTTTTGTATTTACCCTTAAATTTTAACATGTGTATTTAAACTTAACATCTAAAAATTAGCACTGTCCTCTTGAACAATGCAAAGATCTTGTTGTTGTTAGGTGCCGTCGAGTCAGTTCCGATTCATAGTAACCCTATGTACAACAGAATGAAACACTGCCCGGTCCTGCACCAGCCTCACAATCATTGCTGTGTTTGGGTCAATTGTTACAGCTGCTGTGTCAGTCCGTCTTGCTGAGGGTCTTCCTTTTTTTTGCTGATCTTCTACCAAACATGATGTTGTTCTCCAAGGACTGGTCTCTTCTGATAACATGTCCAAAGTATGTGAGACAAAGTCTTGCCATCCTGCTTTCTAAGGAGCGTTCTGGCTGTACTTTCTTCGAGACAGATTTGTTTGTTCTTCTGGCAGTCCAATATTGTTTGCCAACATTATAAACAATGATCTTAGAACACTTTATTTACTCACCTCAGTCTGTTATTATTGTCTTGTATTTTAGTTTCTACTTATTTTATGTTCCACAAATTTGTTATTATCATTATATTTTGAAGAAATACATATAATACATATTTTTATATATAAATATATATAGTTTATGTAGTCAGTGTTCATGTGGATTCACTTATATGTTTTTCTACTCTTGAATCCAACTCTTTTTTCTTGATAAATATGTTTTTTCCTGAAGTGTATCTTTTTGTAATTTTTTTCCTTCAGTTTAAAGGCTGTGATTGGTAGTGGATTTTCCTAGTCTTTATATGTCTGAAAATGTGTTCATTTCACCTACATTTTTGAATGTTTAGATGGGTATAGCATAATAAGTTGACAGTTTTTTTCCCCCAACACTTTGAAGAATATAGTTTTCTAATTTTTATTGTTGCTCTCAGGAAGTGTGGTGTCATTCTAGTTGTTTTTTCTCTATAGGTAATATTTTCTTTCTGACTACTTTTAAGATTTTCTCTTTGTCTTTGTTTTACTGGAATTTCTCTGTGAGGTGTTTAGGTGTAGATTTATTATGGACTTCTGTTTCTTAAATCTGTGGTTTTGTGTCTTAGCAATTCTAGAAAGTTCTTAGTCATTATCTTTTTGAGTATTCTTTCCCACCTATTTGTAGTCTTCTTCTGAAGATACATTAAGACAGTCTATCCTCATGTCTGTTATTCGTGTGTCTCTTTATCTCTCTGTGCTATCATGTTTGTTGATTTCCTCAGATTTACCTTCCAGTTCATTAATTCTCTCTATAACTGTGACTGATCTGCCCTTTAACCTGTATATTAAGTTTTTAATTTTATTAACAATATTTTTCATTTTTAGGTCTGTTTAGACAGTTTGATTCTTTTTATTTTCATAGGTATATGATGTTTACTTTTATTATGGGAAGTGTACTTTCAGTCAGATTGCTGTTCTAATATATAAAGTTCTTTGGATTCTAATCCTTTTCTTTGTTTTGACTTTTAGCCTGTACACATGTGGATTGTTTCCTTCTGTTTATTTTTTCTTATGAGCTTATCTTTATAAGAGTCATTCTCTTTTGTGGGAATCCGATGGGGCCCAAGTTGAGGGTATATCTTTCCAGATCATTTTGTATTAGCCTAGATCAGATTTCCTACAGGTGTGTCCATCCAAGGACCTATTTTTGGACATTGAAATCTCAAACTCATTATGGTGAGGGCCTGGGGCTTAAGTTTCTTAGCATAGACTAATTTTTCTGTAGAGATCAGACAAAGATACACAAACTTTTTTTATCTTCCCCCATTCCAGGGCAGGTGACTTTTTTCACCAGTTTTTTAGCCAGTCTTTATTTAGGGCCAAAGATTTGTTTCCTTTCTCTGTGTAGGTTTTTTGTTTGTTTAATTTTGTTTTATCTAGGGCTGATAATCTTCTAGGACTGATAATTTTTCACACCTTTGGTGTTTATACACTAATTGCTCTGGTTTTTGTTTTATTATTTTTTCAGGCCCTTAGGGATTTTCTCTCTTCCTTTTTAGTGTACCTGATTTGTTGTTTGTTGTTATCTTATAGCCAACATTAAAAGGTATTTGTACTGGGAGATTTTTAAAAATCAAATGCATCCTTTTAAAATATAAAACTTGACGAGTTTTAACAAATGGATTATATGCATGTAACTATGCCCACAATCAAGATAGCAAATATTTTTATCACCCAAAGAAGTTCCCTTGTACCCTTTGCAGTCCATCCTAGTCTCCCCACCATCTAGGTCCCAGGCAACCATTGATCTACTTTCTGTTAGTATAAATTACATTTGTTCTTTTCTACACTTATATAAATGGACTCCTACAGCATATACTCTTTTGTTTGCATGAAGCATAGTTTGTGAGGTTCATTCATATTTTTATGTGTATTAATAGTTTATTCCTTTTTGTTGCTTAGTATTCTGTTGTATGGATGTACCACAATTTGTATATCCATTTATCTGCTTATAAACATATGGATTGTTTCCAAATTTTCACATACATATACAAAATTTATGATAAATTTCTAAAATGGAGTTACAATGTGTCTTAGTTACTTAGTGTTGCTATAACACAAGTGCCATAAGCAGGTGACTTTAAATAATAAAAATTTATTTTCTGAATCAAGATCTCAGCTGTGTCAATTCCTTTTATGAGCCTCTCCTAGTTTCTGGTGTCTGTCGGCAATCCTTGGCATTCCTTTGCTTGTAGACGATCCTCACACGTCATCTGTCTTCCCCTGTATGTTCTCTGTGTCCATTTTGTTCTTTTTATAACTCAGAAATGACTAGGTTTAGGATCTGCCCTATACTGGTATGACCTCAACTGATGGATTATACTGCATTAGATTGCATTATGGAGGGTGATTACACTGCTCTACACTATACTACGCTACATTACATTATATCATGGAAAGTAATCTGCTCTACCAAAGGCCAACTGATTTAATCATATGTTGCTGCTCTGTGGCAGCAACTACACAAGTGTTTGGCCAAAACACTGAACCATAGCCTAGCCAAGCTGACACATAAAATTAAACATCAAACTGTGTCATATGGTAAGTATGTGTAAATTTTTAAGAAACTGTAGCAGTATACACTCTTATCAGCAAGGTTTAAGGATTCCAGTTGCAGCATATCCTAACAGACACTTGGTATTGTCAATCTTTTTAATGTTTGTCATTCTGATGGATGTGTAGTGGTATCTCTTATTTTAATGATTACATTTCCTTGATGACTAAGGATAGTGAGGGTCTCTTAATGTTCTTATCATCATTCATATATCTTTTGTGAAGTGTCTGTTCAAATCTTTTGCCTACTTTTTAATTCATTTGTTTATTTATTATTGAGTTGTAAGAGTCCTTTGTATATTCTGGATACAAGTCGTTTGTCAGACACATGTACGGGTAGCCCTCGACCTACGATGGGGTTCTGTTATGATGACTCTAAGTCAGTTCTGATGTAAGTAGAATACCTTAATTATTTTTAGTTTTCATTATTATTGCCTTTTATTATCAGTATCTTCATAAATCCAATTTTGTCTTTGGGGGTTGGCATGTTACATGCTGCAACATTGTATGTAATACAGATTACTAATGATAAAATGTACAAAAAAAGAAAAAGGACGTTTTTTTCTTTTTTTAATTAATTATTTTTTTTTATCGTACTTCAGGTGAAGGCTTACAGAACAAATAGTTTCTCATGAAATAGAAGTACACATGTTGTTTTATGACGTTGTTTAACAACCTCACAACATATCAACCCTCTAACTTCTCAACCTTTTTTTTTTGATGAAAATACACATAGCCAAAGATACACCATTTCAAAAATTTCTACATGCACAGTTCAGTGACCTTGACTATGCTCTTCCAATTGTGCTGTTATTCTCCATTTAAGATGAAGGCTTACATAACAAAATAGTTTCTCATTTAACAAGTACTACACATGTTGCCCTATGACAATGGTTAACAATCTCACAACACATCAACCATATCCTTACTCAACCTTGGGTTCCCTATCACCAGCTTCCTTGTCCCCTTCTGCTTTCTGGCCCTTGTCACTGGACTCCTGTACCTCGTTAGTCTCATTTGGTTTTACGGGACTGTCCACTCCCAGGCTGAACAGTGAACCTCGGAGGTAACTTCACCACTGAGCTAAAAGGGTGTCTGGGGGCCATACTCTCGGGGTTTCTCCAGTCTCCTTTAGGCCAGTAAATCTGGTCTTTTTTTGTGGGTTAGAATTATGCTCTACATCCTTCTCCAGCTCTGTCCAGAATCCTCTGTTGTGATCCTGGTTAGAGCAGTCAGTGGTGGTAGCCGGGCACCATCTAGCTGCACTGGCCTCAGTCCGGTGGAGGCCTTGGTAGCTGTGGACAATTAGTCCTTCAGACTAATCTTTTCCTTGTATCCTGTTCTCTTCATTCTCCCTTGCTCCCGAAGGGATGAGACCAGTGGAGTATCTTAGATGGCCGCTCACAGGCTTTTAAGACCCCAGACACTACTCGCCAAGGTAGATTGTAGAGCATTGTCTTTATAAGCTGTGTCATGCCAATTGAGCTAGATGTTCCCCGAGACCATGGTCCCCAGAGCCCTCCTCCCAGCAGTTCAGTCCCTCAGAGAGTTTGGATGTGTCTATGGAGCTTCCATGACCTTTCCTTGTACAAGTTGTGCTAGTTTCTCCTGTATTGTGTACTGTCTCACTCTTCACCCAAGATACCACTTACCTATTGTCTATTTAATATTCCCCCCCCCATACCTGGTAACCAACAAAGATTGTTACATTTTGTGTGTGAACTTTTTCATGGGTTTTTACAATAGAGGTCTGATACAATATTTGTCCATTTGTGATTGGCGTATTTCACTCAGCATAATGAAAAAGGACGGTTTTAAGTTTGGCTTGTTGTAACTAGAATACATTGTAAGTTGGGGACTACCTATAGTCTAAGCATTTTTTGTGGCTTGCCTTTTCATTTCCTTAATCGTTTCTCTTGAAGAGCAAAGCTTTTAATTTTGATGAGGTGCAGTATAACAATTTTTTTGTTTTAAAAGTTTGTGCTTTTGGTGTTCTATTTTTAAGACGTTTTTGCCTATCCAAAGGTAATGTGTTTATCCTGTTTAGTATTCATTGAATTTCTTGGATCTCTGGGTTTATGGTTTTCACCAGATTTGGAGAATTTTTAGCCTTCATTTTTTTCAAATATTTTGTTTGTAATCCTTTTCCCATTTTGTAGTAGAGGATTGTTAAAGTTATTTTTATCCTATGAGTGATTTTTTCAGACAAAAGTGTATGTGGCTTTTTCAAAAGGGATCTGTGACCCAAAAAAGGCCAAGAATGATTGAGCTAAGCAAAGACTCAGAAGAGAAAACACCAAGATTCAAGGGGGCATTTTAAAAATCATGTTTAGAGATCAGGATCCGTGTGGAAATATGAAAAGGTGAAACTGTGTATGTATGATTTTTGGCAGCAGAATTTGGATTTTCTTTTTCTGTCTCCACTTTATTTATTGAAACATCCATCAGATATACTCGTATATTCAATATTGTACTAGGTCCTAATATTACTTATGATGATGTAATAACAGCAAACTATAATATAGTGCTTAAAATACATGAAGAATTGTTTTAAGCAAGTTACATGTATAATTTCATTCAAAACTTAGAACAACCGTTATTGGTATATATTGAGTCTATTTTACAGATCAGGAAATTGGGGATAGAAAGAACTTGCTGAAAGTCACAAATATAAAAATACATAAGTTACAGAGTTTTCCTTATGTGATAAATATGATATAATTAACTACATTACGAGAGAGAAAATAAGGACAATGAGAAAAGTATGGATACAGTGCTGTGGGACTTCTGATAAAGGAAAGGTCCTGGAGGTGAAACTTTAATGCCTGGTGGAAGAGTTAATTGTTGATCAGACCCTATTTAGAGAACTTCCCTGGGAGTATATTGCAGTAAAGGGCACGTTTTTGTTTTTAATATTAGGTATCTTGGTAACATGGCCTTTGGTGGTTCAGTGGTAGAATTCTTACCTTCCCTGCAGGAGATCCAGATTCAGTTCCTAGCCAGTACACCTCACATGTGCCCACCACCCGACTGTCAGTGGAGGCTTGTGTATTGCTATGATGCTGAGTAGGCTTCATTGAAGTTTCCAGACTAAGACAGAAGAAAGGGCTGGCAGTCTGCTTCTGAAATTCAGCCAATGAAAACCCTATGGATCACAATGGTCTGATCTGCAGTCATCATGGGGATGGTGCGGGACCAGGCAGTGTTTCATTTTGTTGTGCCTAGGGTCACCATGAGTTGAGGGCCCACTCGATGGCAGCTAACAACAACAACATCATGGCAACTAAGTGCATGATAGACTAATGAAAAAAGAGAGTATGCCAGGGAAATTTTTTCTCGCAGTTCTAGTATGTAGTAAAGGTGATGAGAAAGTGACTTATAGTGGTGACTCTGGAGATAGATGTCATAGAGAATTACCAGAGAAGCTGAGCAAAGGAATAGAGACAAAAGCCACATATTTTCAAAGACAGCTTCAAGGATTTGAGCCAGATAATCTCTTGGGAACAAGACGATGTCATGTCAGTTGAGGTGCTTTTTCGAATCATGCTTGTAACAATTACTGCATCTCCCTCCTTCCTCCACCACACACACACACACACACACACACACACACACACACACAAACAAAAGAAAAACTGTCTTAGTGGAAATTTACAGTTTTCAGTAGCTCCCCAAATGATTCTGATTTCTGTAAACTCCCCTCTTAGTTATTGACTTGCTATTTGCAGGAAAGAAAAGTACTTGTTTTAAGGAAAATTGATGAAAATGCACTTTTTGACATTTATTTTCACATTCTATAGGAAATCCATGAAAGAATTGGAAATATGAAATACTAGAGAAGACAGGTCTATAAGAAGATGTAGATTTAGAGTTATTTCAGCAGAAATGGTAGTTAAAACCATGTTATTATATTGCAGCAATCTTTGAATAAAAAATTTTTTTCTCCTTCCTTCATTTACTGCCTCTTTCCCTCCTTCTCCCTTTTCCGTACTCTTTCTCTTCCTTTCTTTCATACATAGTTATTAGGAGGCTACTATGTGCTTACAGTATATAGTGGTGAACAAAAATCTACACAGTTCTTACATTTTCAGGGCTTACAGCCTAATGGGGATAAAAATTAAGCAAATGGTTATACAAATAAATACTATTTTAATTTCAACTAGGGAAAATTTAACATGGGAATTCCCTAACTTAAAAATGCCTTGTTTCTCATAAATTATAGTCTATTTGCTTGAAACTTGGAATACTTTTTCTCATAGAAACAATAACATAAAGAATTGTTTATGAAATTCCATGAGGTCCTATATGATCTAAATATTTCTAAACATCTCTTTATAACTTTTTGTGGGAAACTATATTCTTTGTGCTCATAATGGGGTCACACTGAAGATAATTGATGGTGATTGTTCTGAAAAGAAAAAGCTGAGGAAGGAAGAGATCAGAGACCTTGAACCATGTGGTTATCCCATCTCTGCCTAGAACCTGCACATCTACAAAGATTAATAAATTTTAGGCTCTATCACAAGTTTATATTCCAGTAGGGGAGATAGAACATGTAAATAGTTATTTGCAATATAATGTAATGTGTGCAGTGATACATGTTTTTAAAAAAATATAGAAGTAGAATAGAGAGAATAATTTACTTATTTTAGGAGTACCAGGGTCAGAGAGAACATCAGTAAAGAGGTGATACACCGCAGTATGATTTTGCGGGATAAATAGTAGTTTGCTTAACAAGTCGATGAAACTGGAGAACGGCATTCCTTAAAGGATTGAAGGCATGAAACAACATAATCTGTTTTGGAAATGACAAATAGTTTGGTATTCAAAGGGGCAGAAATGTGAGCTGTGTAAGGACTAAAGAGGAGGTTAGAGTGTGATGAATATTGTTTAAAGTCATAGAATTTGGTAATGGTGTCTGTAGGGAAGTGGAGAGGACAGACATAAAACTGTATGCTTATGGATTGTTTATTATATTGGAGGGAACCATATTCAAGAATATTTTCCTGATGGAAGTTGCATGCTAAATTACTGTAGTTACTGAGTGGTTAAAGCGCTCCGCTGCTAACTGAAATGTCGGCAATTCAAAACCACCAGTGGCTCCACAGAAGAAAGATGTGGCAATCTGCTTCTGTAAAGATTCACAGCCTTGGAAACCGTATAGGACAGCTCTACTCTGTCCTCTAGGGTCTCTGTGAGTTAGAATTGACTTGACAACAGGGTGGGTTTTGGATTCTATTCAGCTGGGCCCTTCAGTTGCAGTGATTTCCCAGTCTCTTTAAGATCACCAGATAATTTCTCCTGTTTGATCATTTTCATTAAAAGATGTAATATCACAACCATTTTTATAGTAAATAGAGTTCTAAGAAAGGTTAAAATATAAAACAATTTGGAAATTTCTGAGAAAGTGGGTTCTGAGTTTCCAGTTAAGCTGATGACTAAGTCATCAGTTTGACACTGGAATCTGGGCAGTCTGGTTCGTAGTGCTTTGACTTCGGAAAGGCTATTTTAATGTTCTGTGTATTCTAAGAAGTCATATATACTTGTTTAAACTTTTTCAAAAGTTTGTTTATATGGTTACTTAATATCTATTGGAATAAATTATTTCAAGGAAAGAAGTATAAACTTCTCAGTAATAATTTATATGGTTTTACATTTTTTTTTGTTCAGTCTAGCTATGCATCTGGCCCTTTGTACCCTTAAAAGTAGCATTATGTTTATTATATGGAAAATGTCAGAGAGTTATACTATTGGAATACAATATATTTTTTTTTTTCCCCAAAATGGGTTCTTTATTTTGGTAGTTTCTTCGTAACATTTCTTAGGAATTAATCATGATGTTTGATTACTGTTTTTTACATTTAAGCTGTTTCATTTATGTATTTATTTCTAGATCATTTATTGTGATCAATTTATAAAATCTTGACAAATCAAAAGATAGTCTATATTGAAGTTTCAAATGTAATCTGCCTAGGATAATGATAAACATAATGTTAAGTGTTTTAATACATTTTCTCATTTATTTCATACAATAGTTATTTGAAGTAAATAGTGTTATTACTTCTGTTATGCAGATGGAAACCAAAGCTCAAAGAGATTAACTCATTTGCCCAGACTAGACCCTACTGCCAGTATGTATGTGGCAGAACTAGTATTCAAATTCAAATCTGTTTAAGTTTAGAGCTGTGGTTTTAATGACTGTTCTATAGTGACTCTTAACGGTCCAGACCCCTGAGTAGACAGAATTTATATTATACTATTGGATAATATTTATTCAAAAATACATTTGGGACACTAGAATGTAAACAATTAAGAATTTTTTATCAAAATGAACCTTTAATTCCCTAGTGAACTTACACATAATCAAGATGTCATGGATTGAATTGTGTCCCCAAAAAATATCTGTCAACTTGACTGGGCCATAATTCGCAGTATTGTGTGATTGTCCACCATTTTGTCATCTGATGTGATTTTCCTATGTGTTGTAAATGCTGTCTCTATGATGTTAATGAGGGAGGATTATCGGCAGTTACATAAATGAGGCAGGACTCTATCAGATTAGGTTGTGTTTTAAGCCAATCTCTTTTGAGATATAAAAGAGAGAAGCATAGAGACACGGAGACCTCATACCACCAAGAAGGCAGTGCTGGGAGCAGAGGACGTCCTTTGGACCCGAGGTTCCTGCACTGAGAAGCTCCTAGACCAGGGAAAGATTGATGACAAGGACCTTCCCCCAGAGCTGACAGAGAGAGAGAGAGGCTTCCCCTGTTGCTAGCCCCCTGAATACAGACTTCTAGCCTCCTAGACTGTGAGAGAATAAACCTCTGTTTGTTGAAGCCATCTGCTTGTGGTATTTCTGTTATAAAGCACTGGATAACTAAGACGCAAGGGATCAGATTGGAAAGAGGTCACAGAAATTAGTAAGTAGTTATGTGATAGACAAAGATGGACTCTGGCTCAAGAAACTTGCATGTTAAACTCTACCTGTGATTAGCTGGTAAACTTGCACAAAATAGTCTACCTCTGTGAGCTTGACTTGGCTGATCTGTAAAAAGGACCTAAGACTGCCTGTCTGCCCTCTGCAATACTATGACTGGAGTAAGAGCTAGGACTGATTGGATTGGAGTATAAGAGATGTCTGATACAATAGGGATTGCGGATTCTTCACCATCATGGGTGTTCTCTTGTGTGATTGTGTAAGGCTTTTAATGCTTATAAAATATTACCCATAATCCATTGCCATTGAGTCATTTCTGACTCATGGCAACCCCATGTGTGTCAGAGTAGAGCTGTGCTCCACAGGGCTTACAGAATCCACATTAAATAGAAGATAAATCTTGTTAACTTTTCAAATTATTAATGTAGGAAAAACGAAAGTTAAAAAATTCTTTTTAATTTCATTCTTTCTGATTTCAAAACTAAGCAAAAAACTTTTTGCTTCTACAGTTAGAAAATAGCTAAATTTTTAAAGTTTTTGACCTTTCCTTTGGATGTTAATTTATATGCTGTTTAATTGAGCTATAATCTGAATAGGAAGAACAGCTCTTTCTTTGCTTTTACACCTTCTTGAGTTCTTGTAAGAAAAATAAGTGAGAAGGGTGGGGTAATACTATCTTCATTGAGGCAGAACCTTTTTAAAGGAAAAGCACCTTTTTTCTCAGTTAAATTAGAGATAAGGAGACTAGGAAGAGTTGAGAGATGCTCTCTTGTAAGTATCCTGTTTTAATAAGCATACATGGGGTCTCCATGAGTTGGAATCGACTAGACAGCAACTGATTAAATAAGTACTAGTTTGTGCCTTGAGTCAGGAAGCACACAGTGAGTAAATCTACAGTGTATCTACAAGTTTTAGATCTTTCAGTTGACATTTGCCCCTTCTGTACCACATTCCAGGTGTTCTAAGTTTTGCTTAAATTTTCAGAGAAAAGAAAGGAGTTATTAGCAGCATCCTTTCCTTGTTCTTGCAGCGGCTATGTCAACATGTTACAACTTCCCATATTTCCCCGCTCCAGCTTCCCGCTAAGACAACAGTTTCCTCTCATTCTTAGAAAAATAGTTTTTCTTGGGAGGAAGGCTGGCTGTCCTATATCAAATGGTCTGTCTGATAGATTTCTTTTGTTCTCCTATACCAAAGTCTTCCACATTTTAATAGCACATTTTACATGTTTTAAAATTTCCGTTTAAATTCTTGCTTAAAATTAGCTTTGATAACTTTATGTGAATAATAAAGATGTTGCTGAGGCAATTGTTTATTTTCTTCTTACACAACGTCCTCTCTGTGAGGACCCTCAAGGGGAAAAATCTTTCTAGTGTTATTATCAGGAACATTTGTCTTCTCTGGAGTAGTTGCTTTCATCTTACGCCAGAGTTTTTACTTGTCTCAGTTACCACAACTCAGTTTTCTTAAAATTTGTCCATATATTTGTTTTCTACCTTGTTTTATCTATCATTACTGATTATTTTCTGAATATTAAGAACGGAAATGAACTCTCCTTGCAGCGTTGCCAAAGGATTTAATCATCTTTTTTCTGTCTGTTCTTGGCTATGGCAGATCATCATGGGACACTCTTCTCACACTGTGAGAGTTTTATCCAGAGTAACAGTTTAAGGTGAAAAAAATTCATTATGAAGTTGACTATGAATGTCTCCCTGGTTGAATTTTAAAAATATTTTTCAGTGAACTAAGTGTAGTAGGGCCTCAGCTTTCAAAAAGGTAGCATTTAAAGGTTTGGAAATTGGACTTTTGAAACACAAAATAGATTTTTCCATACAAACATTTTTCTAAATAGGGTTTATGAATTTAGGCTAGTCCACAAATGACTGGCTCATAATATAAAATGTATCAAGCCAAAGAAAATGACGGTTAAATGGACACGGTGGAAACTTATATTTCTTTTGCATGCTAGTACTTATAATAGAAAACCTATTGTAAGTGAGAGACTTGTAGAAGAATGGACATTCAGATACTTTCCAGAGCTTTCAAGATTAATGATACTACGTCTATCACGTCTAACTTAATTTTAAAAATACATTAAGTCCCCGGGTTACAAACGTCGGACTTAACGGACAACTCATACTTGCCATTTAATGTTAAGTAAATTTGCCCTCACTTCGCCCTCACTTCGAAACTGAACCAACCCCTACTCATAACAAATTCTTCATTACAATCACCTTCATTTGCTGCATGTGCAGCTTTTACATCATTAAAAAGCCTTCGAGCCTTTCCTTGCACTAAAGTGAGGCTAAGTAAGAACTATACGCACCTGTTCTGACTTCCTACAAATTCTTAAAGACACAGTTAGGAATGGATCTTGTTCGTAACCCGGGAAGTGCCTGTACCAAACAAAACAAGATGTTTCGTCAGATTTCTTCACGGTCATATTTGTATATTCTAGGAAAATAATGATTGAAATGCAGTCAATAACCGGATCTCCTTCTTTGTACGAGTTAGCATGTTAGCACTATTCTAAGTATACACGAAAAATAATACATTTACTACTTTTACCAAGCATCAGTAGTAACATATTACCACAAAAACAGTAAAATGTATGTTTAATACCATACCTGAATATGCCCATTCTAAAATTATGTAGTTTCTAAAGTATATACTGTAAATTAAAACTGCTCATATATATGCAGTTTCTACCCTATTAATAGGACTTTTGCATGATATGAGGAGCTCTGGTGGTGCAGTAGTTATTATAGTGCTTGGCAGTTCGAACCTACCAGCCACTCTGCAGGAGAAAGATGTAGCAGTCTGCCTTCATAAATATTTACAGCCTTGGTAACTCTATGGGCTGTTCTACTTTGTTCTGTAGGGTCGCTATGAGTCAGAATTGACTTGACGGCAATGGTTTTTTTTGCATGATACAAGTTGACCCTTAGCAGTCATTTAATGTGTTCCATTCTTGAAATATTGTACACTTGTTAGTATTTTGGTCTATTTTTATTACAAGAATATACTATTTTAGCCAAATTAGGAGTTTTATACCTTTCCAACCAGCCTATGGAGCTTATTAGCATTTTGGAAAAAAATATATGTCTGTATATACATAAACATACAGATATACATATATATGTGTGTGTGTATATATGTATATATTCCCTTATTTCTTCTCAACATATATGATGGTGGTAGATGGGGGAGGAAGGGAAGAAGTTTTATGATGAGAACTGAATATGAACCATTAAGACTATGTCTGTACACACTTTTTCCCCCCTTTCTCTCCTGTCTTCATTGCTTCTGAGGGATCTGAGGGTGAGAACCTTAGAGTGAGGTTCGTGAGTTAGAGTGAGGAACTGGGGAGCATGGGAGAAATCTGAACAAGTCAGTTAAGAATAAGTTTGTGTGTATGAATGGGATGGGGTAAGTTTGGGGGCAGCCAGATTCCTGTTCATTCCCACTTCCTTTAATTTGAGAAAATAACTATGTCAAAGTTGAGAACATGTGTCCTTATTATTAACACAGGTACCTTGTAAGTAGCAAGAACTTTCATTGGCCTGGAGAGTACTTTTACCTCATGTTACAGTTCTGCCCATGGTTGCTAGCTGGCAGCAACAGGGCAGGGCTCCTTAGGATGCTCCGAAGGGTGTTACTATAGATTGGATGTTTTTAAGTTTGGTATTTTAATTTATAAAATAGGGAGTGCTCATATATAAATATGAAATGGAAATGAAATATATGCTAGTGACCAATATCAGAAGGTTATATTAGGAAATATTGTGGACTTCAGTCTGTAATGTCCATATTCTGAATATAATAAACCTTTAACTTTATTCTAACAGTGTCATGTATTTAATGCTAAGAACTAAAACCAATATGAAGAAAAGTAATTGTATGTATATAAGTCATGACAATATAGTCATGACAGTATTATACAAGCCCAGCCCATTATCTATACTTATTACTTTAGCTGCACGTTTTAAACCAGCCAATTCTATACAGAGTTAAACTGTACTTTTGAGTGTATATTTTCTGATTTCCAAGGGATAATAAGATGTGTGGTTTCAAGTGCATTATAAAAGTTAAAATGATTTAGCAGTCAATTTGTTTTTATTTTAACTCTTTAATTGCTGTTTGTCTAGGGGATTGTGATCCTAGAAGAATGTCAGCTTCCAAAAGACATTTTGAAGAAACAAATACAATTTACAGACCAAGCAGCTTCATTAAACACTACAGGGAATCCACAGGTTCCACAAGACAGCCAAGATTCTTTACTAGAACAAGATTTTGAAATGTCACCTAGCAGCCCTACACTACTTCTTCGAAACATAGAAAAACAGGTAAAGTGAACTAAGTAGGATGTCAAGTGGCATGAAATGATTTCTAATCGATTTTATAAACTATTCAAGTAAACATTATTATACGTGTGCTGCCTGGTTTATGGTTATTAGAGTTGGAAGTTTGACACTAAATGCAATTAAAATAGTTGGTATATAACTGATATTGGTGTAATTTAGAGTATTTAAATATAATATGTAAAATCTGTTGCCGTCGACTCATAGTGACCCTGTAGGACAGAGTAGAACTGCCCCATAGGGTTTCCAAGGAGTGGCTGGTGTGTTCAGACTACTGACCTTTTGGTTAGCAGCTGTAGCTCTTAACCCCTGTGCCACCAGGGCTCCATAATATGTAAAGTATTAGTAAATAGCCACAAGGTGATAACTTATTTATACCAGGGTTGGAAAATTCCTTTTATAACACAGTTGTTCATTGTTAGATATTTTTCAGGGGGAAGGGATAGTGGCACTACTGTTAAATAAGACTGAATGATTATTTGGTCAATTATCAATAGAGATTTTTTATTGAAAGATAATATTGGAATATGGTCTTTTTCATAAAATCTGATCATGTAAACGGAAAGTCAAAGAAGCCCTTAACAAATTACTTTAATTCTAAAGTCTTCCCTGGTACTTAGATCTTATAGTGGATGACTCCAAAAGTTTAATTATTCTATCCTGTATCTCTCGCTTCTTTGAAATCAAACCTGTTATTTTGACTTAGATGTTGGTGTCTCTAAAACAAATCTAGCTTTCTAGGAGTTTGTTACCTTAGGACTAGACTAAACCTGCCAGAACATACCATCTTGACATTTGTTCCCCTGGGAAATGATACAGATTCATGCCTGCCCACGTGTAATTTTCCTGGGTTTTTCTAATATACCACTGAAATAATTTAGTACCAGGATACTGTCTTATTCCCTAAAATCCAGAATATGGTGTAACTCCTCCCACCCCATATTTGTTAAATTTATAATTGCTTATAGCGTTTTCCTGAATAGGAATGGATAATCGAAAGACTGTTATGAATAGTTTGTAATTCAGAAGGTTATTTTGTAATCAGTTGATGTGAAATTGGAATGCACTTTACCATAAAATCAGAGTTATAAATTAGTGTTAGTCTTACTTTCCTCTTTCTTCACCCTCCTCTCCATCCCAGAGAATCAATCGCTTTCAGTTTGACCTTAATTATTTGACATGGAGTTTGACTCCAGAATAACTTACTTGCTTGCTCTGTGAGATTTTCTACTTTTTCTGCCTGTAAGTCTCTACTTATTCATTAGCAAGTAATTTAATTAAATGAATTACTAGTACAGTACAATTCTAGGAGTATTTTCATTTTTAGAAGACATTTCTAATTTTCTCCTTAATACCTCCAATTTGTTTAGTGGACTTGGTCTAATGTCAGAACTGGCTTATTTGTGGGGCCTAGTGCAAAATGAAATTGTGGAGCCCATTGTTAAAAAATGATTAAGAATTTTAAGATGGTGACAGCAGAGCATCAAAACAAGCACGTGACTACACAGGTCTCATGCCCTTAATGCTGTCACTGGGTAGCATATTCATTTGTCAGTTCCCGTTGCTGACTAGAGTGTCAGAGGCTTTGGTAGGGAAGGGAACCAGGAGGTCTGAGAGCAATAGTAATGGTTCTAGACATACGGAGAGTAGAGGAAAGAGATGCAGGAAGGGGCAGCAGCAATCCCTTGTAGGTCATTGATAATTTGCCTACGAACAGGTCATTTACTCTTGAAATATATGCTAATAATGCTTATAATAGGCCAACTTTAAAAAATTAAGTTGTTGTTCAAATACTTGTTGAGAGAGAAAGTCTAGGAGTGAGTTAAGTGGCAAGGGTTGCAACTCTAATGTTATGCACATTTTTCTTCGATACTGGTATATAACTGACCACTGACTATAGGGGAACTTGAACTATATAGATCAGGTAATCCTTCGGCTTGATTACGTTAGTTTTGTTAGAGAAACATTTTGCTTACCAAACAAATATATTTCTGTATATCAGAAACAGCTAAAGAGTTAGCACTTGAAATATAAAGGCACAATAAATGCATACTTGTATTGTTAGATAATTTGTTCATAAATTGAATGGTAATTTATATAATTTTAAATGAATTTTACCAGTGATGTATTTGCATTAGAAAACTTACCGTGAATAACTGTTATGTGTTTTGACTTTTAAAATTAGTTTTTTGTTTTCAGAGTTAAAATTATTTCTTTCCTAATTTTTTTTTCTTATTCTCATTTTTATTGTGACTTTCCTATCTCAAGTATGGATTTAGTATATGATTTTTTTTTAGGCTGGATGAGGGGTTCCTGTTAGGGTCAAGCTAAGGGTTGTAATGCTTTTCTTCTGGGCCAATTAATTATTCATAGATACCTGACTATTGACCTCCAGAAGCTTAGAAGATTTCAGATGATATTTTTGGAGAAGGGACAGTAAGAAGAGTGTTTCAGTGTTTCAGGCTGGAAAATATGAGATACTGAATAAATTTAATTGCATGACTAAATTAATGAATACTTGCTAAATGGACTAAATCTATTTGATCTGTTTGTACTGCACATTTTTAAATGAGCTTTAATCTTAAAAAAAAAAATCTGAGTAATGATTTTTAAAATGAAGTCATTAGGTGCATATTATCTGCCGAGAAAACAAATGAAAACATTTCAGGGTCTTTCTCATGAAAGACTTTTAAAGGAGGCAAATATTTGGTTTAGTTTTATCATATTCTTTAATGTCATTTCTAATAGCATAGTATTAGTTTCATACAAATAAAGAGTTTCAAAATAATTATTTCATATACCTTATATTTTATAATAGAATAGTTTGCAGTCAATGAAAAAGATGAACTATACCTAGATTAAAAAAAAAAAAAAAGGCCACACTACATTAAGTAAGCAAAGCGGATTTTAGAAAATTGGTGTGTCATTTAATTTATAGTATGTGTGTGTGTGCATGTTGTATGTGCACTCATGCTTACATGCACTCAGAAAACTTACTCTGGAAGGGTGGATATATACCAAGATACTGGTTTTCTCTGTGAAGGGAGATTATGGGGGATTTTCTTTTCCTTTTTTAAACTTCTCCACATTTTCTAAAATAAGTATGGATTATATATATAATAGAAATAGTTGTCATTCTTTTGTAGAAATGTACTATTTTTATTTATGTGAGCTTTGTTATATGGTGGGTGAATATTTTGAGAATAATTCAATACTTACTACATATATTTAAGTTTGGGATAAGATTCAGTGAGAATCTTTGGTACCTAACATAACTGATATTTTTGAATTAGGAAAAATACTGAGGAAAAGTATGGCATTAGAGTCAACCTAAATTTGAATCCTAGCTCCATTTCTTATCAACTTTATTATCCTTGATCAAGCTACTTAATCTTTCTTTTGCTTCAGTTATTGATGTTAATACTAGCAATATCAATAGCTCTAATACTGTCTACTTTGCAGGTTAGTTATAAGGATTAGAAATAATGTATGGTTAGTGCCTAAAATAGTGGCCAGTACATATAGGTGCTTGATACATAGTAGGCATTTAATCAATTAAGCTGTTATTTGTTGTTATTAATTTGGCTGCCTCAAGGGAAATATTATGTAGCTGCTATTAGCTGAGTTCAAGTTTTTTAGAGGTAGAGAAAGGAACTGTAACAAAGGATATAGAAAAGGAGAGGCTATTTATAAACTTTTAAAATGTAGATTTACTTAAATAAAATCAGTAGTGGTACAAATCATCCTTGTAGATTAGAATATTTACTAAAATGTAAATTTAGTAAATGTAAAATGTAAACACCTACTAGTTTCATGAGAAGTTAAATATTTAATAGGTGTGATAGATCTGAGATTTAACTCACATTTCTTGCTTAGCTTTGGTAAAAGGTTAACTGTTTTCTTGCAGAGTGCACAGTTGACTGAGATCATCAACAGTTTGATTGCCCCACTCAACTTGTCCCCAACTTCATCACCCCTCTCCTCCAAACCCTGTAGCCATAAATGTCTGGCTAATGGCATTTCCAGGAGGTAGGTATCAATGAAATAGTTTTGCTTCTAACTTTGGCTTTGCTTACATTATTTTTATTTTGTTTTCATCTTTTATGTACGGTTGTTGTCGTTAGTTGCCATCGAGTCAGCTTTGACACTCATAGCAACCTTGTGTATAACAGAATGAAATGTTGCCTGGTCCTGTGCCTTTCTCACACTTTGAGTATTATGGCTACTATTTTTCTTCCACTTTAAGTACTATGTGAGTACAGTCAATAGACCACTGATACAATTTTGACTTACATCAAACTTACATGATTACCCAAACCAAACCCATTGTCGTCAAATCGATTCCAACACAGAGCCACCCTGTGAGGCAGTGTGGAACTTCCCATAGGGTTTCCGAGGCTGTAAATCTTTATGGAAGCAGTCTGCCACATCTTTCTTCTGTGGAGCAGCTGGTGGGTTTGAACTGCTCACCTTGCGATTAGCAGCCAAGCACTTAACCACTGTACCACCAGTTAACTGTAAATCTGGGGGTGAGGGTAAAAGCTTTCTAGGAAGCTTTATAATGTTTCCAAAAAAGAAAATCAGTGATACTATTTGGAACAGAAGTAGTGCCTTACTTACTTACGATACCTTCCGTTTTGTACCTTTTGTGTTCTTAAACTAAATGCTTCCCATGCAGTGCATTTTGAGGAAGAAATACCATACATATACTTCGAGCACAGAAGATTGGTAGATACTACCCATAAAATTCTCCTTAAGTTTTACTCAATCATTTTGTATATTAACTTTTATAAGATACTTTTTTTCTGAATATAATTAACATAATAATACCTACAGTCATTAGACACTTATCTTACATAGGTTATATCAGCAAAACTTTGTATTCTATGAATTCTGATCCTTTTTTGGGAACAGCGTTTGTTCTATTTTATCTTATTAACTGTTCTCTTTTAAATTTCCTTTTAAAGATGCAGTTAGGTGGCATACTAACAGAATACTTTGTATGTACATCATCTATTTATAATTTTTCAAATGAAATTATAATATGGGCTTCTTGCTTTAATTACATTAGAGGACTAAGTGTAATATATTATTGGGAAATAATTATATTACTGTATATAATTTTTAGTATAGCATAAAAGAAAAAATTTATACTGTGGTGAAAATTATGCTAAGTAGTCATCACATTCTAATTGAGATTAGTGGATATGAACCAAGTCTTGAAATAAAAATTATGTTATTCAATTTTTATTTCTGATAGATTATTTTGAAAGTCTAATTTTTAATACTTTCACAGTTTTATTTGTACCAGAACATTCATCTATTTTTCTATTTTGGGAACAATTCTTCTGTTGGTTTTGCTTTATGTTTTTGAAAATATATGCATTCCTTGTATGATTCAGTTTGAAAGTAAACATATGTTGTGTAGGGCAACTATATTCATTTATGAGAACATATCCTCAATTAGGAAAGTCATAGTATAGGTAAATTAATTATAAATTGTGTCATAAAACACCATTAGATTAGTACTTGAGCATTCTGATTTGGGACTAAAGCCATTTTAAATAATATTTTGTTTATCTAACCAGACACTGTTACACATATGCTTACATATATGTGTGTATATATAACATATATGTATATATATTCCTCTTAATGGACTTGCCTGTGTTTTTGGTCATTTATTCACAAAACATTGACAAAGCAACTATTTGCTATATGACATATAGTCAAAATCCTAGGGATACAAACATAAAGATAACAAAGTCCACTTTTAACTGACTCACAGTTTACTAGATGAAATGCATAACTATTTAAAATATCATATAATAATGGAAATTTGTACATTTGTTTGAATAGTTGGTTTTAAGAGCTGTCATAGTTGAAAAAGGTGACTCCTAAAGATACACAAATCCAAAGGAAAGAAATATATCATTGGTTATGCTTGTTAAATCGTATTTTTCAGTACTGTCTACTAATAGTTCAAAGGTTTTTGTTGAAATCAGCTAGTAATTGCCATCTTTCCTGATATCAGTCAGTTGTTCCTTCAAACTAATTTGAAGGTTTGCTTTTTAAAATTTATAGTAAATTGATTAAAAACCTATGCAAATTGTTTGAGAGATTTAAAAACAGATAAAAGGTTTGTCCTCCAAGTTTCTGAAGTGTGCTGATATTACAGAGTGGCACAGCATATTTGAAAAAATGTCCAAATAAAATTTCTGAAAAATACACTGAAATTTAAGTAAATAGGTTTGGCAGCAGAGCGGACACAATTGAAGAACAAATGCATGAAGTAGAAGATAGATTAGAAGAAAATTTTCAGAATGTAGCAAAAGAGATAAAACAATGGAAAATACAGAAGCGTCATTAAAAAACACAGAAGATACAGTGAGAAGGTCTAATGTGACACTTAACTGGAGACTTGGAAAAAGAGAGAATGGAGCAGAGGCAATATTTCAAGAGGCATTAACTGAAAAATTTCCTGAACTAATAAAAGACACCAAATTTAGGAAGCCAAACAAGATTTCTGAGCAGATCAAATAAAAAGAAATCTATCCCTAGACATATAGAGTAAATGTAGAAAATCAAAGACAAATGGAATGCCTTAAAAGCAACCACAGAGTGGGAAAGTCATTAATTAAAGCCATAGTTAGACTGACAGTTGACTTCTCAACAGTAACAATAGAAAGCAGAGGACAGTGGAATGGTATTTTTGGTGTGCTGAAGGAAAACAGCTGTCTACCTAGGAGTTCTATAACCCTTAAAAAAAAAAAATTGCTGTCGAGTCGATTCTGACTCATAGCAACCCTGCAGGACAGAGTAGAACTGCCTGGTAGAATTTCCATGGAGTGGCTGGTGGATTCGAACTGCCGACCTGTTGGTTAGCAGCCAAACCCTTAAACATCTTTCAAGTCTGAGAGTTAAACACAAATGTTTTGAGACAAACTGAAACAGAGAGTTTGTCACTAGCAGACTAATTAATGATAATCGTAAAGGATGTACTTCTAGTGTAGGAAATTGATAATTCTAGATGGAATTTTGAGATGCAAGAAGGAATGAAGAACAAATTAAAATGGTAAATAGCTATATGGGTATATGTAATAAAAATGGTAAATAACTATATGGGTATATGTAAACAAACAATAGTAAAATATGTCTAACAGGGTTAAAAAAAGCCATGACAAAAATAGCATATAAATCAGGAGGAGGGTAAATGGGATTAAATTGTTCTCAGATCCTTGAATTATTCAGGAAGCTAGTAAAATTACTAGTTTAACACTTGATATTCCTAAGTATGATAGAGGAGGTTCCACACGCAGAAGCTTCAGGGTGCTGATAATGTTCTATTTCTTGACCTGAGTGGTACTTATGGGACAGTGAGGGGGAGGCATTGCTTCATATTAGAAGTTAAACATAAGTTAAATGTTTTATGTACTTACCTATATCTGTCTTACATTTTACAGTAAAAAAATTAGGAAAAATAAGGTACAAATTATATACTTTAAAAGGGTAAATAGAAAATACAACAGACTTCATAGTTTTGAAAAAAATATTTAAATTACATTGTTCATCTTAATCCTCTGAACAAAATTTGACTAGTCCCACATTGTTAAAATTATAACCATACAATATCAAGATTTCAAGATTGAAGTATTAATGTGATATGTGATACTTAATTTCTTCATAGGGAAACAAAGGGAATTAAATCTCATTTCACCATGTTACCTTAAATTTGTTGATAAAAACTGATCCAGTTATTCATCTTTTATTTATTTTTATTGTGCTTTAAATGAAAGTTTACAGTTCAAGTTAGTTTCTCATACAAAACTTTATAAACACACTGCCATGTGACCCTAGTTGCGCTCCCCAGACTGTGACAGCACACTCCTCCTTTCCACCCCGAATTTCCCGTGTCCATTCGACCAGCTCCTGTCCCTCTCTGCCTTCTCGTCTTGCCTCCAGACAGGAGCTGTCCATTTAGACTCATGTATCTACTTGAGCTAAGAAGCATACTCTTCACAAGTACCATTTTATGTCTTACATTCCAGTCTAATCTTTGTCTGAAGAGTTGGCTTCGGGCATGGTTTTAGTTTTGGGCTAACAGAGAGTCTGGGGGCCAGGTCTTACGGGGTTCCTCCAGTCTCAGACCATTAAGTGTAGTCTTTTTTCTAGAATTTGAGTTCTGCACCCTACTTTTCTCCTGCTCCATCAGGAACTCTCTGTTTTGTTCCCTGTCAGGGTAGTCATTGGTGGTAGCCGGACACCATCCAATTCTTCTGGTCTCAGGCTGATGGAGTCTCTGGTTTATGTGGCCCCTTTGTCTCTTGGGCTGATATTTTCCTTGTGTCTTCGGTATTCTTTATTCTCCTTTACTCCAGGTGGGTTAGGACCAACTGATGCACCTTAGATGGCCACTTGCTAGCTTTTAAGACCCCAGATGCCACTCACCAAAGTGGGATGCAGAACATTTTCTTAATAAACTTTGTTAGGCCAGTTGACCTAGATGTCCCCTCCAGTTATTGATTTTAATCCTTGCACTCTTCTTTATCTGTTAAATCCATTCTAATCTAGGATGTCTTTTCTGTCTTTTCACATGAAAGCCTCTGTATATATTTGTGGAAATCAGTGAAGAATGGCTAAAGAAATGGACAAATAGCTATAGTGTATTTTTAATTGTGAAAACCTGAAAAGTATTCTTATATTCAGTTGTGAATTTTGAAATACATACTTAGCTGAAATGTGTAAGTTAATACAAACCTCAGACAATAACAGCAGTAAAGTAGTAGGAAGTTGCACAATGTTTGTAGATGTAGGCAAGAGGTATATTTAAAAGTAACAGGATACTTAAAAATTTACTATGATAAATAATATATGTTTGCCTTAAGTATTCTTAAAAATACTTATATTTTCTTTGTTCCAAAAAAATTTAGAACTCTTCTTCTAAAAAGTGTTTTAGAGTGGCCTGAGTTAGAATAAGGGTTTGAGGACATGAGTCGGTGTCTCTTTGCACATGCATTTACAGACCCCCCCGCCAAAGGGCCATCTATTACTGAAGACATACATTAGACAGGTACTAGGAGTTACTGAGGCACCATCTATTTTTCCATCATATTTCCTGGGAAGATATAAAGTTGCTGTCTTGCCTGTGGTATACCTAGTTTGTATGGGACCCTATAACTAAATCAAGCACTCTAAAATTTAGTGTAAATGTACTGTTGGGTTTTATTCACATACTACATGAAACATACCTCCTCCAAAGACCATCTTGGAGCAGTTAATCTCTTCCTATACCCCAACTTCCTAAAAAGGTTTTAACTTTTGTTTATTCTTACTCAATTATAGTTCTTTTATAATTTAGCAATTTTTGGGTAACTTGTGGTTATGGGAGTATATTGTTTTTATGAATTCTTTTGTTTTAAAAGCATGTTAGACATCCTGTGACCTTGAGCAAGTCAGTTAATCTCTGTCTCACTTTTTATCTTTAAATCCAATGGGACACAAGTATTTTCTCAAGTAGTTTCTAGTGCCAATATTCTTTGATTACTTAATGTTTATTTTTGAGGAACTCCATTTTTTCAAACAAATGACTAATACAAAGATTTTCATTACAGCCTCAAGTGTGTATCCTTTTGTAAGATCACTGTTATTCTATGCTTTGGGCATAATAATTTTGTGGTACTTAATTTAAGAGAATTAATGGGTGGGAAGAAATTACTCAACATATTTTAGTAACTTTGAAGCATATGCTAGAGGTTATTATGGAAAGAGGTACCCAGAACAGTAAGAGGAATGAGGAGTCCACTTAAGTGCCAAAATTTTTCAGATAAACCACTTGGGAAGAATTGTTTAAATAAAATTTATTACACATTGCTTTTCTTAGATGATACTGAACTTAATTCAATTTTTTTGATAACTGAGGCACCTCACCATGACCAAATCCTCAGGGGCTGTTGAGATTAATAGCTGTATATCTCTAAACAAATTTACCTAATAATCAGTAAATACCTACTGAGTGTCAGGCACTGGATTGGGCACCTGGGATACATTATTGAACAAAAACATGTGGTCTCTGTTCTTGTGGTATAGAAAGCCTATTTGGGAAAAAAGACATCAACTAAGTAATCTCGCAAAAATTAAAAGCCTGATCAAGTTCTATGAAGAAACTTCTATTGTTAAGGATATCACTTTGGAATCAGACAGATATGGGTGATTTATCTCTCTAAATCACAGTTAAAAGTCTACCTTACAGGGTTTTTGTGAGGATCAAATGAGCTAACAAATGTGAAATTATTTTTTCAATTTATTTACTTGTTTATTATCTGCCTTCCTGAACTAGAACGTACGCTCTCTGAGAGCAGAGATTTTGGGCTATCTTATTAACTGTTATTATCTAGCACCTGGATCAGTGAGATCTCATCATAGGCACAAAGAAATATTTGTTGAATAGATGAAATGTCTTTCATGATTTCTGGCAGGTAATCAACATTCCATAGAAAATATTTTGTACTTAATTGTTCTTCATCCATAGTCAGATTGATAGTTTAGTTATTGCTGCCATGGCTACCTCCTGCAGTTCAGCTTCATCTCATCTAATTTGGCACTGGGCTAGAAAATCAGATAACCAAGGTGGTAGAAGTTTCTATACTACAATAAGAGACATTCTGTAGTAAGAGAGGAGCCTTGGTGGCGCAATGGTTAAGAGCTACGGCTGCTAACCAAAAGGATGGCAGTTCGAATCCACCAGCTGCTACTTAGAAATCCTATGGGTCCTATAGGGTTGCTATGAGTTGGAATCAACTCGACGTCAGCGGGTTTGGTTTTTGGTTTATAGTAAGGGAGAAGCCTCTCCTATGAGTAACAGGAATGAGTTTTCATGCATAGAATTGCTAAAATTTATTTTGGTTACTGTCTTTGTCATCGTGCTGCTATAACAGAAATACCACAAGTGGATGTCTTTAACAAAGGGAAGTTTATTCTCTCACAGTCCAGTAGGCTAGAAGTTCGAACTCAGGGCGCCAGCTCCAGGGAAAGGCCTTCTGTCTCTGTCGGCTCTGGAGGAAGGTCCTTTTCATCAGTCTTTCTTTGATCTGGGAGCTTCTTCGTGCAGGAACCTCAGGTCCAAAGGATGCGCTCTGATCCCAGCACTGCTTTCTTGGTGGTATGAGGTCCCCATGTCTCTCTGCTTGCTTTTCTCTTTTATATCTCAAAAGAGATTGGCTTAAGACACTGTCTAATCTTGTAGACCTCATCATTGTAACTGCCACTAATCCATTTTATTACATCATAGTGATAGGATTTACAACACATAGGGAAATCATGTCAGATGACAAAATTGTAGACAATCATACAATACTGGGAATCATGACCTAGCTAAGTTGACAGATATTTTGGGGGGACACAATTCAGTCCATGGTAGTTACTTAAAGGCCTTTTTCCTTTTATGATTTCAGCTATATTGTATGGTTAAGGGTACCATATTAGTAACCTCATAAGTGAAGTGTTACAGTTCTTCTAATAAAGCATGTTTATTTTACTATTATATCAAATTATATCATAACCTCATAAACTTCATGAGTGGAGTGTTATAGTTCTACTAAAGCATACTTGTAGAAGAAATAATTTTTGTAGAAGAAATTTAGGTTATTAAAGTTTGACTAGCTATTCTGTATATTAATTTTTAGATGGACCATACAGAATTTACTGTTTTATATAATTTTTAAAGATACTTGTGATTTTTATAGTATCCTAATAATCTGTTCTCACAATGTCTTTAAAGTAAATTCCCCTGGTTAATTATTTTCCAGGGCAACCTGTTTGCAGACTTGTTACTCATTGATTCCCACCTCCCTTATCTTGTTTAATGGCAGTTTCCCCCTAAAAAATGTCAGAGTTGTTTTTGACTTTATTAATAATCTTGGCAGCAGGGTCTAAGATGAGTCACCAGGAACTGAATTACTGAGAAGATTGAGGCTTTAAACAAATGAAGCATTACATTTTATTATCATAGAGATCGTTACTGGTTTTAGATTTCACACTCTAAACTGAAGATAAAGTGTTGTAAATGGCTCCTTGTTTACCCCATGGGGTATTATCTCTGAGAAACTGAATTTCTGCTTGAAATAATGCTTAGATTTTTTTTGTTGTTGTTTTAATGAGTCCTGGAATATGATATGAAATTAAATTTCTAATGAATCATTGTCATGCTACTTATTTCCACTAATGGTAGTTATCTTACATGAAATGCAACCACTCATTCTAATTGGGTATCATAATTGAAAACGTGCAGTTACACTGACAAACTAATCACATGTAAAGTAAATCTTTTACACTCCTGACATTTTCAGTAGTCACTTCTCAATTATGAGAAACCATTGTTGATAGTATATTTCAGTCTGAAGTTTTCAACATAATTTTGGCTATAAATTACATTAATTATTGTATTAGCTAGATATATGATGTCAATAGGGAAATAAAACCTCCCCTGCCATGTTTTTAAATACCGGTAGGAATTATTTTCTTTTTTACAAAGTTTGTCTCTTTATGTCTAATAACATCAGTCTAAACCATAACGTTATAGGATAATGTTTAAATAATTGTGGTACAACCATTGGATGGAAGATTTTGTAACTATTAAAAATTATATGTATAGAAAGTATATAATCATATGGGAACATGCTTATGTTGGAATGTTAAGTGGAAAAATTAGAATACCAAAATCACCTTATAGTATGGTTTTATAGAAAAAAGGCTGGAAGGATATAATGCAATATATTTGTGTTTAGATGATGGGATTATAAAACATATTTTCACTTTTTCTTTCAATTTTTTGTATTCCCAAATTTTTCTTAATCTGAAAAACAGTAGTTTTCAGGAAAGTCCCAGTTTCACACTGTGTCTCATGTCAGAGAAACAGCTCACAGATTATATTTTAAAATCTGAACTGTAGGTCCCAAGTTACAGATCAGATAGAAATGTTTGACAAACCTTATGGCTGTATTCTCAGGTAAAAAATATGGCCATCCTATCAGCTTCCTGATGTCTTGCCTTTATGTTTCAAGAGTTCCACTTGAAGTTAAAAGCTAAGAATGGCAGAAAGCACTTCAGTAGTCAGTTTGTCTCTCTTTCTCCTTTTTATTGTGGAAAACTAGACATATAGAAACCATAGTAAAGTGAACCTGCATATTCCCAGCTTTAACAGTTCTCAATATTTTGCTAACTTGTTTCATCTATTCCACTTCCTCACATACTTTTTTTTTTTCTAGGATTTAAGAAAAATTAAATTCTAGTGAGTACCATTTCAACTGTAAATACTTTTGTGATAACCCCCCCTTTTTAATACATCCATCATGTTATTATTATACTTAGTATTATTAACCATAATTACTATCATCCAATTCCTGGTCCATATTCAAATTTCCCCAGTTTTCTCAAAATTATCTTTTCATGATTAATTTGTTAGAATCAAGATTTAAACAAAGCCCATAAATTACATTTGGTTTGTTATGTCTCCTGAGTCTCTTTTATTCTCAGCTATTTAAAAATGTATTTGATTATAAGTCCCTTAAAAAAGAAGACCGTAATTTTTAGATGACATTTTTTGTTTTCTCCTTATAAAACTAATACAAGCTTATTTTAAAAAAATAAAAAAAAAAAAAGGAAAATTCAGAAAATACTAAGAAGAAAGAAATCATTTATATTGCTCAGAGTATAATTTCTTCCTATCTTTTTTATATATCATTTTCATAATTGAGATCTATTATAGGTAGTTTTTACGTCTTTTTTTCAGTTATATTATATCTCAAGCTTTTTATACTTAAAATATTTTAATGACTGCATAATATTTCATGTAATAGGTGTACCTTAATTTTTTAAGTCAGTGTACTGTAATTTTTTTCAGAAAGACCACATCTTTTTTAGAATGACATTTTATAGTGCAGTACCACACAGTGCTTTATTGCTAAATTGAGGACACTTGTAATTTTGTGTAAGGGGTATAGTTCCCCTATTTCATACCCTGAGGAGGGAGAATGGTCAGGGCACTGTTTTCTGTACACAAGGTAATGCCTGGATCTTGTTCCACTGGTCATTTGAAAGAGGTCTTTAGGCTTTGCCAGTGAGGGCCAAATAATGCCCCTAGTCGGTCATTCGTAGTAAGTTTATATAAGTTCTTTTTTTCTATAGCTTCTTTAAAAGTGGTTGTTTCCCTTCTGCATTTCATTGGGGCATCTGATTATGTGATGAATTCATTTCTCCAAACATTATCAAGGGAGGAGGAGGTAGTGAATTCAGCTATTGGCAGGACTTTGGGCAGTGTGGAAAGTTGGAAGTGGCTGCTGCCAGCCTTAGCTGCTATAGATTGAATCCTTCAGAGAACTCTAACTGGTGAAAAGACGAGACCTGAAATAGAGATTACAACTCATGCAAAAACAGTGATTCTTGGGTGTGTGTGTTTGTGTGTGGTTATGGGGAACTAAGGGACTCTCAATCTCTTTGGTGAGAATGCACATTCTAATTCTCTACTCCAGTATTGGTTTCTACTTTTCCTTGAGTGTGTTTAATATGAGAATGGTGTGAATGCGGGGGAAAGTGTTGAAAACTATTGGCCTAAATCATTATTTTAAAATTCTCTATTGAATATTTATTCTCTGCTATTCCATGAGTATAGTTTTTTTTGCTACATAGTATATTTTAAGGCAAAGGGCAGGGCCTATGTGCCATGTTGCATAATTTGAAAAGAAAAAGGCCAGCTCTGTTCAATATAGCATGCGCCGACATTGGCCTCTGTCTGTGTAGCCTACCTCGTCAGTCATGAATCTTCTATTATGATCCTGTGTTGAGTAATTCCTGACCTTTAAGAATATCTTAGGAATTTGGATCTTTCTAATTTCCTGTAAATGATAGTGAGCTTTTAGTGTAGTCTAATGTCTTAGACTCCAAAATTCCAAGAGCATATTTATCATATATCATTAAACAGCACATTTTCTAAAGCAGCCATCACCACGTTGTAATGTTTCTGATTGAATTGAAAGTGCATCCTTACAGTTTATCTACATTATAATGAAGCAAGGAGAACAGAATATGAATTTTCTTTCTCAGTAGTAGTTCTTTTTTTTTTTTTTTTGGTTTTCGCCAGCCATCAAACTAAAAAATAACTACAAATTGCCTGCTTAACCATTCTACCTTCCCCCGTTCACCTTTTCATCTGTTTTTTCCCTCCATCTTTCTGAGCTTTCTTCCCATAGTATTAGAGAATGAAGCAAGCTTGCCCAGTAGACAGATGTATTCCAGTGGGTTTTATGGTGTGTTCATGTAAAATCATTTCCTTTTCCTGTATTAAAAAAGAGTTTTAGCCACCATAGAAAACAGTATGTATAAGTGCAAGAGCTTGTATTCATGCTTTATAAAAAAATCTTGGCAAATTTTAATTTAGTAGAAACGTTTTTTTGTTGTTGTTGTGTGCTGTCGATTCTGACTCACAGCAACCTTATATGACAGACTAGAACTGCTCTATAGGGTTTCCTAGACTGTACTCTTTATGGGAGCAGATTGCCAGGTCTTTTCTCCCACAGAGCTGCTGATGGGTTTGAACTGCTGACCTTTTGGTTAGCAGCTGGGCGCTTAACCACTGCACCACCAGGGCTCCTTAGTCAGTACATATCATATATAAAGAGGAGGATTTACAGGTATATTCAAAATATTGTGAAAAAATAATCTTTATGGATTATCTGTTACTTTATGTTAAGAGATAAAAGTAACCTCGTGAAGTCTTCCCTATGCTTTTATGGTTCTAGCATTCTAAATTTATAATCAGGCTCAGACATTTCTTATTTTCTACAAGTATTTGAGTATTATAAGACTTATTTCAGTCCTTTTAAGAACAGAATTGGGCTCAGTAAAAAGATTATTAAATACTTGAATAATTTACCATGAAAATTTGTAGACTATCTTTTGCTGGGTTTACAAAAAAAAAAAAAGATTAAAATCAGGCTATTCTTCCACATCCATATACCATTAACACTACCACCAAGCTGACAGCAAAAATTTGGCTAATATATGCCCCCCATGTAACTGTACCCTTAGATTGTTTTATTTGTTTGTAGAACATTCATCTTGGTAGTGGTTTATAATAAAATATCAGGTAACAGATTGATTGACTGTCATTGTAAACTTTAGGTTTCTATAGTAATTAGAGTATAGGAATAAATTGTTTAAAAAATTCACTTGAAGCTTTCCATTCATAGTCTCTAAAAGCAAATTGAATTCCTATTCTTGTTATCCATAAATATCTTAACTGCTAAGATTTCTAGGACTGTAATAGAGAAAACCAGTGATTTCAGAAAATCATTTAAAAATTATTTTATTGGAGAAATTAAAGTGTTAATAAAATGTGAACCATAACTTTCTGATTATTTTCTTAGATCAAGCTCTCAAATCATTTGTGATTTTTATAAGAAGAAATTTTTTAGACTTGATTCTCATGTCTTGCTCCTTTATAAATCAGAACATCCTATAGTTCTCATCCGCTTATTATTTTTATAAGTTTATAATCAAGTCATACACCATCATATCTTACTATCAAAAACTAACTTTTATAAACCAAAGAGGCAGATTTAGAATGGGACTTAAGGCAGTGTTTAAAATACATGCTTCCGTACATATGTATATCCTGAGGTTATAGTCACATGAGGGGTGAGGGTTGTGTTGTCTTCCTCAGAATTTCCTCAGGATTTTCCACTTGTTCTGCTGTTAGTAAGATTCATTGATTGACCCTGAACCTCTACTTAGTGTGAATAGTTAAAACACTGTGCAAAACAAGTGTTTTTATCAGTGGGTTACAGTGACCATTTACAATAACCCCACTGATTACCTATTAAAGTGATTTATGTACCAAGAAAGTGAGAATAATGTAATTTTTCACATTGAATAGTAGGAAAACAGATTCCAGTAAATCTCCCTATTTATTTGAGGATAAATGTTGATGACTTTTTTGCAAGAACCCTTATTAGTTAGAAATGTTTAAGGATGAATTGTATGTAGCTAGGAACATACTTAAAAAATAATAATAAAACTAAACTTTTTCCTATCATAATGTGACAGCCACCTTAGAAACCTGAAAATATAACTAACATTTACTGACAGCAAATGATAAGCTTTCCATTTACCTTTAAATCAGCCTTTGATCCCCTAGCCAGTTCAGAAGTTGTATCTTTTCATTCAAAAGGGAGGTGATGGCTCACCTGCTTCAGGGATAAGCCTCCTGCGGACAGGGGAGCGCTAAGGCTTCTTTAATAAGTGTTGTTGTTAGCTGCCATTGACTCATGGCGACCCCCTACACAACAGAACGAAACGCTGCCCGAGCCTCAGATGGGTTGTGGATCAGACCTTTGTACTTCACAGGGTTTTCATTGGCTTATTTTCTGAAGTAGATAGCCAGGCCTTTCTTCCGAATCCATTTTAGCCTGGAGGCTCCACTGAAACCTGTTCAGCATCATAGCAACACGCCAGCCTCCACTGACAGTTGGGTTGTGGCTGTGTATGAGGTGCGTTGGCCAGGAATCAAACCCAGTTCTCCCAGAATTCTACCACTGAACCATCACTGCCCCCATAAAGGGGAAAGTTAGGAAGTATGCCTTAGACTCCTAGAATAAAAGCTTTTAATTTTTCTTAGAGCAACGTTTCTTTTAAGGAGCCTGTGTAAGCTTCTGCCTGAAGGTGTTTCTGACTTGCTGGATCAAGAGCCTCTTTTTTGTGCTGGATCTACTCCTGCCTTTCTGGAGCCTAACTCTCCTGACTTGATTACCTCTAGTATCAACTACCTACTGAAACCTGTCTTCTTCCTGATCTTGAATAACTTCTCTGACAGCCACTTGGCCTTCTCAGTGCGTAACTTCATATAGTCTGTCATCTGTGCCTTCTGCTCACCCGTGACATGGTAGCCTGGCTCCATGGCAGGTTTCTCAAGAGCAGACTGTTAATAGCACTGATACACTTAAGTGTTTTCATAGGCAATATATATTGTACGCATTACTGTCACAGAAAGTAACATTAAGATTTGAGATTGGACCTGTTAATTTGAGAATAGCATTATATCCTAAACCTTTCTCAGCCAGCTACATGATAGGAGCTAATTAGAACTTTTTATTAACTGGTACTTAAAACACTTTTGACAAGAACTCTCTGAAAACTAAAGTTAATGTTTTAAAAGTAAAATAGTTGTCATCAGCCATTTTCCCTGTACTGGTCTAGCCAATGGTACATACTTAATTATGTATTTATTAAATGTATGATAGATACCAACATATTTTATGTTTAATTATAAAATGGAAGTAAAAGCATTAGGGTTGCCATAACTAACAAAAATAGAGGATGCCCAGTTAAAATTATATAATATTTTATATTTAATTATTCTCTTTGGTTTCACCAGCATAAGCCATTCAGGCTCCTTTATTTCTAGTTTCTTATTACTATATAAAACATTCTTGAGTTATTTGTTTTATCCACAAGCTAAAAGAATATTTTTATAACAGTCATAAATATGCTTGAGAACAATACTGCTATAGAAAAACCATATCTTATGTTTACCATTAAACACTGATTTTACTTGAACCCAATAGAGCACTTAAAACTTAAATGTTCATTGGCAGTATTACATATACCAGATTCACTTGTTGATGCTAGCCTAGTATATTGAGTAGCATTTGTCTGTAAAAATAAGGTTGATATTGCTATTTTGAAATGCCTAAAATGCTTAATTATTTTATGTATAATATACTAGTATAAGTGAAGTTAAATTTATGTGGTGATGAAGGTTAACTTCCTCCTAATGTTCTGACCTTTAAAAATACTTAAATGTAATGTTAAAAAATTAAGATGAAGATTAAATATAAAATTATTAGACTTATTTTCATGTGTAGCTTATGTGAACCATTTCATTATTTTATAGTTATGGATTTTATATCATCAGAAGTTTAAAAAAATCCCAAAATATAGTAGGGTTACAGCACTATTTCAGATTTCACTCAGATGGTATGTAATACTTACTTACAGAGCAACTCATGATGCAGTGAGACTTCAGCTCTTTTTTAAACCTATGTTGTTGTTGTTAGCTGCCATTGAGTCAGCCCCAGATGCATGGTGACCCGTGTGTTACAGAGTAGGACTGAGCTTCATTAGGTTTTCTTGGCTATAGTCTTTACAAAAGCAGATCCCCAGGCCTTCCTTCCATGGTGCTGCTGGATGGGTTCAGACCACCAACCTTTTGGTTGGTTGCCAAGTGCAAACCAGTAGTCCTGTATAATTTCACCCATACACAAAAAGAATTTTATGTAGATAGTTAAAACACTGTATAATATATGTGAATTTATTACTGATTTACAGTGAACATTGACATTGTACTAGTGCATTCATGCAGGTATTTTCCAACCTAGATATTTGTTTTGCAGGAAAAATAAGTAGAAATTGTTTTTACAATTTGAATACGTAATTCCTGATTAATGTTGATTCTTTCACCAGTTGTTACCACAAAATTGGCTAAAATTAATACTCCTCTGTCAGAACAAGGCAATTTACATTTAGTTTTCTTTGTCTTTTTTGTTTGTTTGTTTTGTTTTATCTCCCCTCCCCAAATTATTTCATGGCATTTTAGTGCTTCAGAGAATTTAGATGAGCTCTCTTCCTCCAGTAGCTGGTTCCTTAACCAGAAGCACAGTAAGAAAAGGAGAAAAGACAGGACAAGACTGAAATCTCCATCCTTGACTATCATGAGTACAGCAGCCCGAACAAGGCCACTTCAGAGTTTCCACAAACGAAAACTCTACAGATTGAGCCCTACTTTTTATTGGACTCAGCAGGTAGGTTGCCTTTGGGAAAACATGAACAAAGATTTACCATCAGTGTGTGTATATTTCACATATAAGATGTAGACTGTCATTAGGTTGTTATCTAGAATAATTAAATCTAGAAAACTTTTAAAAATATAGTTTATAAATGATGTAATAGGTATTGACAATATCTAGGTGGGATTTAATAATTTCTTAAAAATAGCAGTGTCATACTCTGAAAATTCTGTTATTTTTAAAAAAACCCACATTTATACTTAAACTAATTGAAGGAAAATTAGATATTAAGGCGGTTTAAAAAATTTACTGGTAAGGGTATTAACAGAAACACAAACCTATCACATATTTGTCTTGTGAATATTTGATCAGGTAAACAAAATCTGCACAGCTGTCAGTTATTTTGGAGGAAATGGCATTGATCTCCCTTTTAGGTTTGGTATTTGTTAATCCTGGTAAGTGCTCCTTTTTTTCTTCTTTTAGAACATAAGCAATACAATTTTAGATGTTCATGTTTATACTTTATACAAATAAAATGCACTTCATTAAAAGCATTCATTTTGAAAACATACTTTTTATTTGTAAACAAATGTTGGGTATACTTCTTTTAAATCATATCTGAAGCTGTGATGAAGTACAAAATAAGTTATGTCTAGTTCCTGCTGTATGACATACTTTTTTTATTCTTTTAGATTTCTTAATAGCATATGAAAGGAATTGTCCTTGATGCTGTCCAATTTTAAGTTTTGTTTTTATCAGCATCCAATTATAAATAGAAATGTGAATTCTGACAAATTAGTTTTTATTGATAGATTAATTTTTACCATTTAGTTGTTCAGACATTATTAGTATGATTTCCCCAACCTGAATATACTCTAAAAAAATGAGTTTTAGTTTAGAATTAAAAAAAATTTTTTTACATGTCAACATAATGGGAAAAGATGATTTTTATTTAAAGTTTCTGCAAGCAATAGATGAATAACATTTTTGAAATGTGATTTTGTGATTTCATAGTCATAAATAAAATTATCTATCTAACACGTTCTACATATGACTATGCCATAATATTCTTACTAGAAGAAATCTGCTTGAATAATTTTGGTGTTTTTGCTAGTTGTTACTAAAATTCAGTATGTGCCTTGATATTGTAAAGATTGGCCTGGAAAGGTATGAACAATTTTTAAACTTTCAGCAAACAAAGGAAGAAACAAGTTGAAATATTATCGTTAATAATAGACCAGTGTCTTAGTCATCTAGTGCTGCTCTAACAGAAATACCACAAGTGGATGGTTTTAACAAAGAGAAGCTTATTCTCTCACAGTCCCATAGGCTGCAAGTCCAAGTTCAGGGCATCAGCTCCAGGGGACGCTTTCTCTGTCGGCTCTGGAGGAAGGTCTGTGTCATCAATCTTCCCTTGGTCTGGGAGCTTCTCTGCACAGGAACCTCAGTTCCAAAGAACGCGCTTTGCTCCTGGCACTGCTTTCTTCGTGGTATGAGGTTCCCATGTGTCTCTGTTCACTTTTCTCTTTTATATCTCAAAAGAGATTGGATTAAGACACTATCTAATCTTGTAAACCTCTTCAGTATAACCTCATTATAGTGATAGAGTTTATAACACATAAGGAAATCACATCAGATTACACAATCATGCAACACTGGGAATCATGACCTAGCCAAGTTGATACACATATTTTTGGGGGACACAGTTCAGTCTCTGACAACCAGTGGAGTCTCTTGACTGTACAAATGATTAACATAGACTGCTAACCAAAAAGTTGGAGGTTCAAGTCTACCCAGAGGCACCTTGGAAGAAAGGCCTGGTGATCTACTTCTGAAAAATCAATCATTGAAAAACCCTATGGAGCACAGTTCTACTCGATACACATGGGGTCACTATGAGTCAGAGTCGACTTGATGGCAACTGGTAGTTGGGTTAATAGACCAGTGGCTTATTGTTTATTCTCAAATAGTTGTCATTATTATCTACCATATTCTAGTCACTATGATAAGCATTTTTAGTACGTTATTTTCTTTAATTCTCAAACATTTAACTAAGAGATTTAATTAGTCCCATCTTCCAGTATGAAAATTGAGGTTTAGACAGCTAAGTAACTTGCCCAGAGTCACACAGTTAGTAAACAGTAAGTCTGATTTCAGAGCCCATGTTCTTACCCACTACGTTGGTAACAACAAAAATTAACAAATCTTTCATGTACATGAAATCAGTAAATGCAGCATACTTAGAGGTTGGGCAGGAGGCCTGTCTAGTTAGAGGTATTAAGAAATATATCATAAAAAATGGGCTTTGGCAGATGAGCAGAATTTTGAAAGGTTATTGGGGAGAGAAAGCATTTAAGTGAGAAATTGGAATACAGATGAAAAAAATACTGGAGAATACCAAATTCCCCTCCTCCTCATAATTTGTCCCCTAGATTGCCAGGCTAATAAGATTTATCTTTCTAATCTTAATTTAAATGTTATTTCCTGGAAACCTTCCTTGACATCTCCAGTCTGGGGTATATATTGTTATAGCACCCTGTGTTAACCTCAGTTTGTTGGAATTTATCATACCATTCTATAAAAATCCATTTATTTTTCTGTCTTCTCACTAAATTGTAAGTTTTTAGAGAACAGGGACTGTATATTTATTTCTGAATGTCCAGGATCTTGAACAGTACCTGTCTAATAATATGTGTTCAGTGAACAGTTGTTTAATATTTGAAAGAATGAATTTAAGAAGATATTTTAAAGGTAATGGAGAGTGAGAACTTACGATTTCATGAATGTGTACGTGTGTTTCCTAGCTTTGCCCACTAAAAGGGTCTAGGACAATAATGTTCAATAGAACTTTCTGTTATGACAGAAATGTTCTATATCTATGCTGTCCAGTATGGTAGCTACTAACCACACACGGGGTCACCAGGAGTCAGAATTGATTCCATGGCAACTGGTTTTTTAACCACTTGTAGCTATTGAGTAGATGAAATGTGGCTAGTGCAACTAAGGACCTGAATTTTTTATTTATTTTATTTTTATTAACTTTAACTTAAATAGCTAATGTAGGTAGTTGCTACTGAATCGGATAGCACAGGTTGAGACTCAGAGTTATTCTGATAGCAATGAGTATACCTTGTACTCATACTTTGTTTTCTAATACCATTCTGCAGTAAAAGGAACCAGGGATCTTTGGAGAAATGGTTCATCTCCAGGGCTGGGACAGAGAAGGTATAAGATGAGCCTGGAACATCTTAATGTACCAGAAAGCAAGGAAGTACTACAAAAAATGATGGGGGGCATGCCAGAAGAACACAGGAACTAGCTTGAAGAGTCTCTTCACTGATCAGATCTGGGACTGTGTGAGCATCAAAATAAGGACTGTAATGAATTCTAAACCATTAAAAAAAAATAGGAAGTCAAGAGTCCATACTGATAATAGATAAATAGAAAAATAAATAGGAGGAAAGGGATGGCTTTTCCTATAGTATAATGCTGATGAATAAATATGCAGTGAGTGGTGGTGAAATTAGAGAATCATTTTGTAATTATATAAAAATTGATTAGACAAGAGTCATCAATGGATGCCAAATCTCGGGTTGTGCTGGGTGGTAGTTTGATGAGGAGAAGGATATTTGCATGGTCTTAAAGTGTCTCCTTCCAGATCACTTACTAGTTGCCAGGTGGGAAATAGTAACTATGAAGTAGAGAACCTGACAATTCCTTGCCTGAATGATCAAAACTAATGTCGTCTATGAGAAGGATACAGTATTCCTTATATAGTATTCTGCCAAGGGTCCATAACCTGAATTTAATTTATGAGTACATACCAGATAAGGCAAACATGAGAAACATGATATTAAAAAACAAAAACAAAAAAAATCAAATTGGTCTGTATTCCTAAAAAATGTCAAGGTAATGAAAGCCAGCCAGGTAAGGCTGAGGAACTGTTCCAGATTGAGACTAAATAGAAGAATTCTTTTGGAGGGGGAATAAAGAATAATTGGGACAATTGACAAAGTTTGAATATGAATGGTAGATTAGATTAAAATATTGTATCAATATTGAATTTCCTAAATGTGATAACTGTTGCAGTTTTAGAATAAAATACCCTTATTCGTAGGAAATAACACATTGAAATATTAAGGAGTAAAGTGGCTAAGGCATTCATTGTATGTAATAAATAAATTAATCCCTCTTCTGTGCATCTAGAATGGTTCTAGCTATGTACTGTCTTTGAGCAAATTGAGAAAATGGTCATTCAAATAATTTCCTTTAGTACTTAATTCTTGAGTAGCATACTGGTTGAGAAAAAACTGATACAAAGATAATGGAAAAAGATGGGAGCCTTCTGCCTCTAGATCAGAGATGATATATAGTTGGCTGGCTTGAGGATAGGGAGAAGAAGAATCTGAATTGGGTAACAAATAATGAATGACACTGAACTAGAAAAAACATTAATTCTACGGTGCAGAACATGTCTGACTAAATGAGGAAGAGGCAGTAACTTAAGGACCTGAACGCATTCTTATACTGGGAAGCCAACCCTTCTTCCAAGCCACACTTACTTCAGCTCCACCTATTGGAGCATCTGCTCTAGATAGTGGGAGGTATCTTGGTTGAGAACTTCCTCACCTCACTGCAACAGGTCTATACTCCAGGAACATTTGTGGGTTGACTTGAAGGGATAAATTTATAGCATGTGTAACATTATTTCTATGAGAAAATGTGCTCTGTGTAACTGTAGTAAGTGTGGAAGATACCACATTCAAAAGAGCCTAGAAGTTATTTCCTGTGGAGAGGCAGCACAATTTAATGGTTTCATGCATGGGTTTTAGAAGACACTGGGTTGAAATCTTCATTCTACTACTTAATAAAGTGCAGTATTCTGCAAATCACTCATTGCCTTGTTTTGTCATTCATAAAAATAGAGCTGCCTTATAGACTTGTTGATATTAAATAAGATAACTTGCTTGAAAGGTACTTAGCCCAGTGTCTGGCCTAAAAGTCTTCATCAAATGTGAACAATGATGATAATGGTAACAGTGATTACGACAACATTGGGAAGTCAGTGATGGTTTTGGAGTGGAGGAGTGAAATGATCAAAGGTATTATTTTTGAAAGATTAATTTGTGAACAGATAATTTAAGAACTAGACAGGAAAATTTTCAACTGGGAGAGACTGGAAAAACAGAAAACAGTTATGAGGTTATTCCAATAAACTAGTTGTAAGGTTATAAAGGGTTAGACTGATGGTAGTGGAATGAAAAGAACAGGTATTAAAAGAAAACATTGTAAAGAAGAAATGAGTAGTCTTCTTAACTGATTTGATATAGTTAAAGAAAAATTCTCAAAGAAAAGATGAGAGAGAAGAGGCACAGAAAATTATAGTATTGCTGAGTCCAGTTCTTAAGATGCTCAAGTTAAGTCTTAATGTTGTTTGTTGCCATCAAGTTGGCTCTGACTCATGGTGACCTTATATGTAAGTGAACTAAACATTGCCCGGTCCCACACCATCTTCATGAATATTGGTATGTAGAGCCCATTGTTACAGCTTTTCAGGTCTTAATGTTGTTATTGTTGTGTGCTGTTGAGTTGATTCCAACTTATAGCGACCTTATATGACAGAGTAGAACTGCCCCATAAGGTTTCCTAGGCTGTAATCTCTATGTTAGGAGCCCTGTTGGCACAGTGGGTAAGAGCTCAGCTGCTAACCAAAAGGTCAGCCCTTGGAATCCACCAGCTGCTCCTTGGAAACCTTATGGGGCAGTTCTGCTCTGTCCTGTAGGGTCACTATGAGTTAGAATCGACTTGATGGCAATGGGCTAATCTTTATGTTGTTGTTGTTAGGTGCTGGTCCTGTGCCATCCTCACAATCATCGTTATGCTTGAGCTCATCGTGGCAACCACTGTGTCAATTCATTTCATTGAGGGTCTTCCTCTTTTCTCATTAACCTCTACTTTACCAAGCATGATGGCCTTTTCCAGGGACTGGTTCCTCCTGATAACATGTCCAAAGTATGTGAGACAAAGTCTCGCCATCCTCACTTCTAAGGAACATCCTGGCTGTACTTCTTCCAAAACAGATTTGTTCGTTCTTCTGGCAGTCCAGGGTATATTCAATATTCTTTGGAAGGGGAAGGCTTTCTCTCTCTGTCAGCTCTGGGGGAAGGTCCTTGTCTCTTTAGTTTCTGCTTCTTGGTTCCTTGGATATCTTCATGTGTCTTGGCATCTATCATACCCCATCTCTGCTTCTAGCTTGCGTTTTTTAATCTCTTTTATAGAGACTGACTCAAGATACACCCTATACTAATCTTGCCTCATTAACATAACAAAGATGCATAGGGATTATAACCACAGGCATAGAGGTTAAGATTTATAACATATTTTGGGAGGTCATAACTCAATCTACAAAACCTCGGAAATTAATACATTGAGCCAGTACTGGTTTGCACTGTTATTTGCCATTGAGTCAAGTCTGACTCATGGTGACCCTGTGTGTGCAGAGTAGACCTAAGCTCCATATGGTTTTCAAGACTGACCTTTCAGAAGCAGATTGCCAGGCCTGTCTTCCAAGGTGCCCCTGGGTGGTTTCAAACCGTCCATCTTTTGGCTAGTAATTGTGTGCTTCACCGTTTGTGCCACCCAGGACTCCTCTGGATTTCATACTGCTGAATAATATGTCTCTAAAAACATCTTTTTAAAGAAGTTACATTTTATAGTAGCTTTGTTCAATTTTATAAAATTTTTGGCAAAAAAGTCTCAAAGTATAAATAAGTTCATTTTTTTTAACCATTAAAAACATTCCCCCCGGCCCCCCAAAAAATGAAACATTTATTACTTCACTAAAAGTTTTTTCTAGCCCACTATACACATTCTATAGGGTCCCTATGAGTTGGAATCAACTTGACAGCAACCTTTTTTTTTTTTAATACACACTCTTATTATTCCTAGGCATCTTCATTAGTTAGCCTCTATTTTGTGTCTCCTCAAAATAGAGAAGGGCTGTATATATATATATAAAGAATATGGATATGCAGCCAGCCCTTTTTCAAACTTCTTGAAGTTAAAGATACATTTTCCTTTTCATAACCATAACTGAGTACTTTCAAAGGACAGAATATTTTAATTTTCTAATAAGTAACTGATATCTAGAGTTTCGGTAACCACGTGAATTAGAGTTCTGACTTTTAACAAGGGAATCTCTGCATAAGGAAATGATGTACACGTCTTTTAATAGTATTCTACTGTTTTAAGGTAATACTTTAATTTGAATTTTTGGTATTCAGCTATGATTGATGCTACTGTGCTCTCTGCCAGTTTTATCCATGTTATTGCTGATATACCTTAGAGTTGGTCATTTTCTAGCTTTATTAGTCAGTATGTTCTTAGTTGGGCACTGTAGATACCTCACACTAAGTGCCTGTGCACTATTACTTCTCCCTTTGTCCTTTAAAAACAGAAACCTTTTTATACAGAGTGACAATGTGTCCTGTTAAAAACACATATCTTCCCATACATAACCACAGAGGAGAAAAAAAGGCAATTTTATGGCCTTAGATTTGAAAGCTTATATAACAGGGACAAAGTCCTTAAAAAATATGTAACATACTAAAGCTGAATCAAAAAGAAACAGAAAACCTGAGTAGTAGTATAACTGTTAAAGAAAGCCCCCAATAACATTTTAGTCAGAGAACAATAAAACACAACTACAATAAAAGATATAATGAAGATTAAAACAGAAATTAAGAAAATAGAATATGATGTATAATAATATCACTAAGGCAAATGTGGTTTTAAAAAAACTAATAAAATTGACAACCATGTGGTAAGACTGCGTAATAAAAGAGATACACTATAAGATTGGGGATGGAGAAAGTTATGTAACTACCGATGCTGCAGACAGGAAAAAAAAATTAGAATATATCATGTGCTTTATAAAACAGAAGAAATGCACAGATTTCTAAGAGAATATAACTTGACAAAGTTGACTTGAGAAGAAATAGTAAAGCAGAATTGTCTTACAACTATTAAGGAAAATGAATCAGTGGTTAATAATCTTCCCACAAAGATCAAAATGCCTTGTTCGTAGCCAAGCTTTATGAAATAATCAGGAAACTGATCATTTAAATCTTAACACAAATTCTTTCAAAGAATGAATTGTTGTTGTTATTAGGTGCCATCAAGTTGGTTCCAACTCATAGCAACCCTGCGTATAACAGAACGAAACATTGCCCAGTCCTGCACCATCCTTGCAATCATTATTATAAGAGAGGAATATTTCCCTATCTTGTTTTATGGGATTAGTTTAATTTTTGTAGCAAAACCAGACAGGTATAATTTAAGAAATGAAAATTAAAGACCTGGGACAGATGAACCTATATGCAAAAATCATAAAATATTAACAAAATGAATCTTTCAAAGTATATAACAGATACTAGGACTTCCACTTAACCACATGCAGACCAGCAGTCCCACTTAGAACAACTAGAAAAACCACATAAAATCCAGTTATTTTTCTTAGGGCAGTGGAGAGCTGCTAACTCAAGATCTAGGGAAGCTAAATCTCCAAGGATGGCAAAACCTAGGACAGCTGACTTATGCAACTATTTTTATCCTGGAGCTGTGGCAGAATTTTTCAAATTTGGTACAAATGCCTGTGTATGATAGCTATGTGGGACATTTGAGGTAGTGTTTTGGGAGGCCTGAGCACATGGCTTGTTTTCTCCTCAGAAAATTTGCTAAATACTGGGGGCTGTACAGAACAGGAAGATTAAAACATAAATGGAAAAAAAAAAACCCTTAAAATGGGGTAGCATCATTCAGCATACTCTAAGACAAAAATTAGAGGTCTGGCTCATCATAGAAAAATTCTGTAGGAAACACCAAACGGTAGGAAACACCATACGGTTGAAAACATTGGTGGTGCATGAACAAATTGGCTATTTGAGCCTTACTAGGGCTGCAGCCAGGCTTAACTGAGCACACACTCAGATTAGATTAAGGAGACAAATCTCTACTTTATCTACATAGCAGTGGGGAGAGAAAACCCTCTCTAGAAAAATATTACAACATTTGAAATGTATATGGTTTTTTTAACATAACATCTGACATTCAATCAAAGATTAATAGGCATGCCAAAAGGTAGAATCACATGACCAACACTGAAGAGGTAAAACAGACAATAGACAGACTCTCAAGTGGTTCTGGTATTGGATTTAGCTGGCCATAACTTTAAAATGGCCATGATTAATGTGTTCAAAAATAAGGAACAAACAGAAAAAAAGTTTCACCAGATAATTGGAATTATTTTTTTAAAAGGAGAATCGTATGAACATTTTTAAATTGAAAATGCAACATTTGAAATTAATACCTCATTTGCTGAGTTTAACTACAAATTAGAGCAGAAGATTAGTGAACCGAAAGACTAAGAGAAAATACTCAAATGGAAGCACAGAGATAAAACAATGAAAAAGTATAGAAAACAAAATTAGGGATATATGTAACGCAGTGGGAAAAAAATCTAACCATGTATGTTTATTAGAATCTAGAAGAGAAAAAATAAGGCAGAAGTAATATATGGACAAGTAATTATTGAGAATATTCCCCAAACTAATGAACACTCACCCACAGATCCAAGAAGCTCTGTGAACCTCAAATAAAATAAATAAATAAACAAACTACATCAAGGCATATGATGGTAAGCCTGCTAAAAATAGAAGACAGAAAATATTAAAAGTACCCAGAGAAAGAAGACACATTACCTTTAGTTGGGACAGCAATAAGACCTGCAGGTAACTACTCATAGAAACAATGGAAGCCAGATGAAAATGAAAGTATTTTTAAAATTCTGAAATAAATGGAAAAAAGTTAACCTAGAATTTTATATTCAGCAAAAATATCCTTCAAATATGATGAAATAAATATGTTTTAGATGAATAAAAACAGAGAATTTGTTGATAGCAAACCTGCACTATAATAATAGCAAAGGGAGAGGGAACATGATCCCAGATGGAAACGTAATTGTAGGAAGGAGCAAAGAGCAATGGAAAGGATAAATATATATACGGTAGATATAAATAAGTGTTAACTGTAAAAACAATAATGTATTGTAGAATTTTTAATATATGTAGAATTGAAATGACCGACAACAGTAACATAAAAAGAAAGAGGACTGCAAATGGAATTTAAATGTTCTAAGGTCCAGTGTTTTCAGGGAAGTGGTAAAAGGAATAAAACGAGGTGGTAAAAGTCAGTAGGTTAAGGATACACATTGTAATCCGTAAGGAAGGCACTAAAAGAAAATTACAAGAATGTATAAGTTAATAGAGAGGGAAAATATATAACAAAAATATTTTATCACCTAAAGAAAGCAAGAAAGGAATCAATGAAATAGAAAACAAAATCAACAAACCCAGTTGCTGGGTTTTGGAAAAGGGTAATGAAATTGATAAACCCCTAGCAAGACTGTTTAAGAAACACAAGAGAAAATGCAAATTGCCTGTATCAGGAATGAAGAAGGGGACATCACTACAGATCTTCTCACAAATGTGTTAAGATTATGACAAAAATATGACAACTAAGACAAAATGGACAAATTTCTTGAAACCCACAACTTTATAAAACTGACATGAAACAGAAAATATGAATATTCATGTCTATTTAAGAAACTAAAGCAGTTATTAAAAACTTTCCCACAAAAAATCTCTACACCAAGATGGCTTCCCTAGTGAATTTTCCCAGTATTTAAGAAAAAATATACCAGTCTCCTGCAGACTTTCCCAAATAACAAAAAAACGGAACACATCCTAATTCATTTTATAAGGATAACAAACCTTGATACCAAAACCTGACAAAGACATTAGAAGAAAATTGTTATCAGTCTCTTTCATGAATATAGAAGCAGAAATCATAAAATATTACCTAAGCAAATCCAACAATATTTAAAAACGCTAATACATCACATTTAGTACAACTTTTTGGGGACACAGGGCAAACAGCAATAACTATGTTGTAGGGACATGATGCAGTAATACAATGTAGCCTTATCTAGTGAAATTGAATATATGCATTTATACATTTATAAATGTTGTTAGATGCTGTAGAGTTGGTTCCAACTCATAGGGACCCTATGTACTACAGAACAAAACACTGCCTGGTCCTGCACCATGCTCACAATTGTTATGCTTGATCCCACTGTTAGCCACTGTGTCAGTCTATTTTGTTGAGGATCTTCCTCTTTTTCACTGACCCTGTACTTTACCAAGCATGATGTCTTTCTCCAGGGACTGATCCCTCCTGACAACATGTCCAAAGTATGTAAGACATAGTCTCACCATTCTTGCTTCTAAGGAGCATTCTGGTTGTACTTCTTCCAAGACAGATTTGTTCATTCTTCTGGCAGTTCATGGTATATTTAGTATTCTTGGCCAACACAACAATTCAAAGGCGTCATGTCTTCTTCGGTCTTACAACTTTCACATGCATATGATGCAATTGAAAATACCATGGCTTGGGTCAGGTGCACTTTAGTCTTCAAGGTGACATCTTTTCTTTTCAACACTTTAAAGAGGTCTTTTGCAGCAGATTTGCTGAGTGCATTGCCTCTTTTCATTTCTTGATTGCTGCTTCTGTGGGTGTGGATTGTGGATCCAAGTAAAATGAAATCCATGACAACTTCAGTCTTTTCTCCGTTTATCATGATGGTGCTTACTGGTCCAGTTGTGAGGATTTTTGTTTTCTTTATGTTGAGGTGTAATCCCTACTGAAGGCTGTAGTCTTTGATCTTCATCAGTAGGTGCTTCAAGTCCTCTTCACTTTCAGTAAGCAAGGTCGTGTCACCTGCAAAACATAGGTTGTTAGTGAGTCTTCCTCCAGTCCTGATGCCCTGTGCTTCCTCATATAGTCCAGCTTCTTGGATTATTTGCTCAGCATACAGATTGAATAAATATGGTGAAAGGATACCTGATGCACACCTTTCCTGACTTTAAACCACGCAGTATCACCTTGTTCTGTTTGAACAACTGCCTCTTGATCTATTTACAGCTTTCACATGAGCACAGTTAAGTGTTCTGGAATTCCCATTCTTCACAGTGTTAACCTTAATTTTTATGATTCACACAGTCAAATGCCTTTGCATAGTCAATAAAACACAGGTAAACATCTTTCTGGTATTCTTTGCTTTCAGCCAGGATCCATCTGACATCAGCAATGATATCCCTTGTTCTACATCCTCTTCTGAATCCAGCCTGAATTTCTGGGAGTTCCCTGTCGACATACTGCTGCAGCTGCTTTTGAATGATCTTCAGCAGAATTTTACTTGCATTTGATTTTAATGACATTGTTCGATAATTTCCGAATTCGGTTGTATCATCTTTCTTTGTAATAGGCATAAATATGGATCTCTTCCAGTCAGTTGGCCAGGTAGCTGTCTTTCAAATTTCTTGGCATAGACGAGTGAGCACTTCTAGCACTGCATCCATTTGTTGAAACATCTCAATATTCTGTCAGTTCCTGGAGCCTTGTTTTTTGCCAGTGCCCTCAGTGCAGCTTGGACTTTTTTCTTCAATACCATCGGTTCCTGATCGTATGCTACCTCTTGAAATGGTTGAACGTCGACTAATTCTTTTTGGTATAGTGACTCTGTGTATTCCTTCCATCTTCTTTTGATGCCTCCTGTGTTGTTTAATATTTTGCCCATAGAATCCTTCACTATTGCAGCTCAAGGCTTGAATTTTTTGTTTAGTTCTTTCAGCTTGAGAAGTGCCGAGCATGTTCTTCCCTTTTGGTTTTCTGTCTCCAGGTCTTTGCACATGTCGTTATAATACTTTACTTTGTCTTCTTGAGCTGCTCTTTGAAATCTTCTGTTCAGTTTTTTTACTTCATCATTTCTTCCTTTTGCTTTAGCTACTCGACATTCAAGAGCAAGTTTCAGAGTCTCTTCTGATATCCATTTTGGTCTTTTCTTTCCTGTCTTTTTAATGACCTATTTCTTCATGTATGATGTCCTTGATGTCATCCCACAGCTCGTCTGGACTTCGGTCATTAGTGTTTGGCACATCAAATCTACTCCTGAGATGGTCTCTAAATTCAGGTGGGATATACTCAAGGTTGTACTTTGGCTCTCATAGCCTTGTTCTAATTTTCTTCAGCTTCAACTTGAACTTGTATATGGCAGTTGATGGTCTGTTTTGCAGTTGGCCCCTGGCCTCGTCCTGAATGATGATATTGAGCTTTTCCATCGTCTCTTTCCACAGATGTAGTCGATTTGATTCCTGTGTATTCCATCTTGTGAGGTCCATGTGTATAGTCGCCACTTATGTTTGTGGAAAAAGGTATTTGCAGGGAAGTCGTTGGTCTTGCAAAATTCTATCATGTGATCTCCAGCATCGTTTCTATCACCAAGGCCATATTTTCCAACTACCAGTCCTTCTTCTTTGTTTCCGACTTTCGCATTCCAATCACCAGTAATTATCAATGCATCCTGATTGCATGTTTGATCAGTTTCAGACTGCAGAAGCTGGTAAAAATCTTCAGTGTCTTCATTCTGTGGTCTTAGTGGTTGGTGTGTAAATTTGTGTAATAGTCCTATTAACTAGTTTTCCTTGTATGCAGATGGATATTATCCTATCACTGACAGCATTGTACTTCCAGATAGATTTTGAAATGTTCTTTTTGATGATGAATGCAATGCCATTCCTCTTCAGGTTGTCATTTCCGGCATAGTAGACCATATGATTTTCCTACTCAGAATGGCCAATACCAGTCCATTTCAGCTCACTAATGCCTAGGATGTAGATGGTTATGTGTTTCATTTCATTTTTGACGATTTCCAATTTTCCTAGATTCATACTTTGTACATTCCACATTCCGATTATTAAAGGATGTTTGCAGCCGTTTGTTCTCATTTTGAGTTGTGCTACATTAGCAAATGAAGGTCCGGAAAGCTTGACTCCATCCACATCAGTAAGGTCAACTCTACTTTGAGGAAGCAGCTCTTCCCCACTTGTCTTTTGAGTGCCTTCCAACCTGGGGGACTCAATCTTCCGGCACTATATCAGACAATGTTCCGCTGCTATTCATAAAGTTTTCACTGGCTAATTCTTTTCAGAAGTAGACTGCCAGGTACTTCTTCCTAGTCTGTCTTAGTCTGGAAGCTCAGCTGAAACCTGTCTGCCATGGGTGACCCTGCTGGTATCTGACTACCGGGGGCATAGCTTCCAGCATCACAGCAACACGCAAGCCCCTACAGTACAACGAACTGACAGACACGTGGGAGCATACATTTGTATAACCCAGCAATTCCACTTCTAGCAATGTACTCTAGAAAAATTCTTACAGCCATGTACCAAGAGACAAGTATAATAATACTTATACTATAGCATTATTAGTAAAAAACTGGAAGATGCCCAGATATTTATAAACAAAAGAATGATGAACCTCATGCACATGATGTTGAGCGGTAAAGGCAAGAAAGTACATTTAGCATTATTCTTTCCGTATAAATTTTAAAAGCATGCAGATTTAAACAGTATATTACATAGTAATACATATACTTATGTGGAAAACTAAAGAAAACCAAGAGAATGATAAAATTTAGGATATCAGGTACTCCTGGAAATGTGAGGAAACAGTGTGATTAAGGGAGGATATTTTAGTAGATATGATATAGGTTTAATGGCATTTAACAGAAACCCCAAATAGTAACATAAACAAGATGTAAGTTTCTTTCTCTGTAAGAGGCTGAATGTATTCTACGGCTGGCATGACAACTATGCTCCTCTACATGGTTATCTAGGACCCAGGCTCTTCCTATTGTTTGGTTTTATCGTTATAGAGTGTTACCTTCATGCACATGGTTAAGATGATTACCATCACAACCATGCCTCAAGTAGCAAGGTGGAAGAATGGATGAATAAGTGACCTTCTTAAGGTTACTTACTGGAGATTGCACACATGAATTCCCCTCATGGTCTTCTGGCTAGAACCTAGAAACTCAGCTGCAAGGAAGCTTGAGAAATGTGCCTAGCTTAAAATCAGGGGTTCTAGAACAAGGAGAAGGAGAGCACAGATGTTGGAAGGAAGGAAAAAATCTTCGTCACAAGCTTATGTGGTCATAGGGTAAAGCGAGAAGGCATCAAAGGTATTGTTATCGTTCCTTAAGTAGGATGGTGGGTATAAGGTATTTCTCAAAAAATTATTCTTATCTATAAATTATATTCTTTTGTATATACTGCATATTTCATTATTAAAGTAAAAAAATCAGATACTTTTCAGGCTTTATTTCACTTGAATTTTATGTAGTACATGGTATTAGTGATCATACCTTATAGACATTTGTATTTTAATTGGCAAGAATCTCTTGCTTCTCTAGTAAGAGAAGTGAAGTCTTGATACATGCTTCAGTATGCTTGGAGCTTGAAGACATTATGCTAAGTGAAATAAGTCAATTACAAAAGGTCAAATATTATATGACCTCAGTTATATAAAAAGGCAAGAAAAGGCAAATGTATAGAGACGAAAGTTTATTAGTGGTTACCAGGGGTGGTAGGGAAGGGGAAAGTTGGGTGGGTTTTACTTATGGAGTACTAAATTTCAGTTTATGGTGGTAGAAAAATCACATTGGTTAAGGGTAGGTATGCACAGCCGATTAATGTAATTGCTGTCAATATAAGTTGTACACTTGTAAAAAGTTGAATTGGCAAAAGTTGTGTGATATATTTACAATGACCAAAAGAAAAAAAAAAAAAAAAAGAGTAGCTGCTGAGGTTGCTTATGTACAACCAAACACCTCCTGGGAATTTGTTCCATAGTTTGGAGGTTTAGGGTCATGGGTTCATGGGACGTCCCAGTTAATTGGCCTAATAATGTATTTAGTGCTTCTGCTCTACCTCCTAGTTTGTTATATAATGCCCAGGGTCTTAAAAGCTTGGAAGCAGCCATCCATGGCCTAGCAGTTGGTCTCTATTCACCTGGAGCAACACAGGAAGAAGGAGAGTCGGTAATAGGAGGAGGAGATGGAATATGAGGCTAATTGCTTCCTTTATCCTGAGACCAGAAGAATTGGACAGTGTCAGGCTACCATTGCTGGACATTTTGATCAAAGAATCTACAGAAGAATTCTGATCAAAAACAGGGAAAATGCAGAACAGAATTTAAAATTTTCATGGAATCCATACTTTCTGGAGCCAGAGAGGCTGTATGAACCCCTGAAATTACTGCCCTGAGATAATCTAAACTTAAACCAAAAATCCCCAGAAGTCTTCTTAAAACCAAACAATAGTTTAGCTTAACTAGTAGAGAATGTCTGCCTTGAGCATTATGCTCCTTTTATTTTTCATTTTATTGTTGTACTTTATGTTTACAATTCAAGTTAGTCTCTCATACAGAAATTTATATATACGTTGTTATATGACCCTAATCGCTCTCCCTATACTGTGACAGCACACTTCTCCTTTCCACCCGATTTCTCGTGTCCATTCAACCAGCTCCTGACCCTTTCTGCCTTCTCATCTCACTTCTGGACAGGAGCTGCCCATTTAGTCTCATGTATCTACTTGAGCTAAGAAGCGCACTCTTCACGAGTATCAGTTTATGTCCCATAGTCCAGTCTAATCTTTGTCTGAAGAGTTGGTCTTGGGAATTGTTACCTTGAGCATTATGCGCTTTTAAAATCTGTCTATATGGGATAAAATTGACAACAGCAACTCTGAAGATTAGATGGAAATCTAAGGGGCAATGAGTTTATATTAATGGGGGGAGAAACAAACAACTCAGAAAAGGAGGGTAAGAATGGTTGCACAACTCAAAGAAGGTAATCAGTGTAACCAGTGTCACTGAATTGTACACGTAGAAAATGTTGAATTGGTGTATGTTTTGTTGTGTATATTCTCAACAACAACAACAACAAATAAATTATTTAGGAAAAAAAAGGAATCTCTTGGTCCTTCTTTTTTTTCTCCATTCATTCCTTTTTATCGTGGGCCTCACTTACTCTTCAGGGGGGAAAAAAAACCTTGTCTTAAATGCCTCTCACTTGTCTTCATAATTATGTAGGATTCAAACTGGCTAATGTGTTTCCTGTACTTGGAAAATTGCAAGAGAAAAATAAGTGTATTCATAATGCTCTAGCCATCTATGGAAAAAGGGAGATTTAGCAATTTTTTTTTTTTTTTTTTTTTTGGTAATTTCAAGTAAATCTTATTTCTCAGTTTAGAAATGTACATTTCTAAAGTACATCAAAAAAGAATAAATAATTCTGGAGTGAGTCAAAAGTACCAGTACATCTTGTAAAAGTAATAAATAGCAACCATTACTGGTAAATATATATATCTAATATCATTGGAATAAATCTTGAAAGTGACTCATATTCTTGTAATCATGTATCCACATACTATATCTTTTTATAAAAACTCATTAATTTACTTGACCACCCAGAATAGCAACTGCATTTCCCATCCTTCCTTGCAGCTAGGACCTAAGCCCTGGCTGATGGAATGTAAAGGGAAATGATTAGTTGGTAAATTTTAGCATACCTAAGCAGGGACTGTTTGTTTTGTCCCAAAGGAAGAAATAGTCTCAGGTATACATACTTTTGAAATGTTTTATTCACATGATATTTTTATTTTTGAAAGCAAAAACAGATAAAATTCAGCTGGTCAACATTCAACTTCTGACTATATGTCAGGGACTGTCAGGCCTGAGGAATACAAGATACAACAAATTGTACTCCTAGCCTTCAAGGAACTCATTGTCCTGAGAAAATCTAGTTGAATACTATGGTAGAGGTATGCCTAAGGTGCTGTGGAAACAGAGGAAATGCCAAAGTTATCCTGAAAACTCAAACTCAAGAAAGTTGACAAGGCTAAAGGCTAAAAAAATGTTTACAAATATCATCTGAAGATCCCAGTTACTATAAACATTTTAAAGATAAGTTACATAAACAGATCAGCCCTACTGTTATTGTAGAAGGTAAAGGTAAAAGTGAAGGAAGAGAGTCCAAGTGAACTCCATTAATTTAAAAAAAAAACCCTCTTTTATAGTTTTTTCATTGCTTGTATACTAATTTATAACTAGAACAAATAATTTAAAAATCTGTCATTAAGTGGAATAATACGTATTTTTTTTAATGTAGTAACATAACTTTTTTACTTTAGTAACATGGTTTTCTTGAGATTCCTGGCCTCAAATCATAGCTTTATCTTAAGAAACTCAGTCATGTAATATGTTGCATATTTCCTATCTTTTAAAATTACTTTAATTTTTGATTAAACTTTACTCAACGTAAACTATAAGGTACTTAGAGTACTTCACTGTCATTCCAGTGTAGATTGTCTAAAATTAGAATTTCAGACAGACTCCAGTTTCATTCATTAGTCATAACAGGTTGCAAGATGGAACACAGTGTACGCAACTGGTCTTAATATAGTGCCTGCTCACCATCACTTACAGTTCTCACTAATCTGTTGTGTAACCATTTTCTTTTGATCCAAAGTTCTTCAAACTCTTTTCTCTCTACCGTGATTTCTTAAGGTGTAAGACTCATTTTCATAGACGTTGCTCTTTACTTTGAAAAACCGGAAAGGGGTTAGTCAAACCCTATTCATGGCCCATTCATCTATAGTGTCTCTCACCTATTCTACATAATTTTGAAGCTCTTTCTCCAAGATGACTTATTCAGCCAGAACTTCCTTCTGGTGTCACTCAGATACTGTATTTTAACTGTTGCACACTCTCTGACTCTGTTTTCAAGCAAAAATGAAGTCTTTAAATTTCTTTTTTTTTTCCCCTTGCAGACTTTGCCTTCAAAAGAAACAACATTCTTAAATAGCACACAAATGCCTTTCCTGCACTCAGCTTCAACTTGGAGTAGCTGTGAACACAACTCAAAGTCTCGGCTATTAAGAGAACATGTATCAGAGTTGGATTCCTCTTTCCACTCAGTTCTATCACTACCATCAGGTAAGCCTCTTCATATAAAATCTCTAAGTAGCTAAATATTTTCTGTTGTGAAATCTAATCCTATAAATGCAGGGATGCTAATAAATTTTTATTGTATCAATTATTTTATCACTGGATATTAGAACCAAACATTTCTCTTAGAGGAACTAATCTAGTCACATATTGAGTTAATGTTCTATTTGTGTGAGCTGATTTTTTAACCCCTTGGAAACCAATTTGATTTACCTTGGAAAATAACTAACCTCTGATCTCCTTTTGACTGTTAAATTTTTAGCATTTTATTGGTAACATGACTGCTATTTCTCACTAATAATAATTCTGTGTTCTTTTTCTAATGTTTTGTTTTACGTGGAGATTATTTTCTCTGTCTTGTATTATTCCTTTATTTGAAATCTACACTGAATTTCACTAAGAGGGAAGAAAATTGTCCATGTTTAGGTATAGTCAACTTTTGAACTTCAAGAGTATTCTCTAATATACAACTGAGTAACGGAGATGTGTATGTCCCCACATCCCTAATGTGGCTTTAAATTTCCAGCTCTTGGTTTCTGTTAGAACCTTTCCCATCTTGTCTGTATTGGAACTGAAGTAAATATTCAGGGAAAAAAGGAAACATCCTTCACACTGGTCATCTCAGGTTCTGTTCTTTACAGGGGAATATCCCAATTGGCTTTTGTTTTCTTTTCAGCTTGTGGTTCTAATCATCTTCTAAATTCTTAAAATCAAGTGACTGCTTTTTGTAAAGCACTATTTTTTTTTTTTTAACTTATGCACCTGCCTTGAATCTTAGTTTAGTTTTTACCAGTATTAGTGTAGTTTCTTAGCTACACCATACTTTGAAATAAACTGCTGGCAGGAACTATTTTATTCCATCTTTGAAGAAACCTTAACAATGAGAAACAATAATCAATAGCAATAATGCAGCCAAAATTTTATCTTAGCATATATGGAGCCCTATATATACTAAGCACATTACACTACCTTGTTTAATTCTCACACAACCCCATGAGATAGCTACTGTTGCCATCTTCATCTTCCATGAGAAAATTGGAACTTAGAGGTGTTATTTGTCCAGGATTACACAGCTAGTAAATGATGTAGCCAGGATTTGAACTGACGTAATCAGTCTCTAGAGCCATACTTCTAACCATTACTCTTTCCTCTGTTTCTGTTTTCTTATTAGTAAACCCTGAGACCTTGTATAAATGTCTTGCATCCTAAGTCTCTTATGTCCCCTCTAATAAATAAAATTAGCTTCTTTACCTACGAATTAGAGTTATCCACTCCTTGCATTCAATAAAGATTTAATAAAGATCTCAATAATATACTTGGCACTATTCTAGGTATGAGAGAAACCTTGGTGGTACAATGGTTAAGTGCTCGGCTGCTCACTGAAAGGTTGGTGGTTCAAATTCACCAACCACTCTGCGGGAAAAAAGACCTGGCAATCTGCTTCTGTAGATTACAGCTTAGGAAACGCTATGGGGCAGGTCTCCTCTGTCACGTAGGTTTGCTGTGAGTCGGAATCAATTTAATGGCACACAACAGCAACAAGATACTAGGTGTTAGGAGCATAAATACAAATAAAGCCTTCAAGGTACTTGCATTTTGCTTAAGACAACTGAGATGTAAACTAGTAAGTGCAATAGAGTGTCATGAAATATTTTGATGAAAGTCCTTAGGTCACTGTGGGTACTAAAGAAGGCATATGGGTAGAACAAGTTGCATCCGTAGTTGCATCACATTTTCCCACAACTCATGAAGAACAGTGGTAGAATAGGTGATATTATAACAGCCAACGATATTTCTTTGGAGAAACAAACTTATGTTTAGGTAATTGGAAAACAAAAGGACTGTAAAATGTTTAAGCAGCATTTTAAGGGAGAAAATTTATATTCTCATTTTCATTTTTTCATATGATCATATTCTAGTGCTAGGATTCAAATCCACCCCATCTCTTTCCCTTGGGACAAACCCTCTGGTGATACTCACAAACTCATTATCTTTGCATAGCTATACATGGGTATCTGTCGTCCATTGCCGTTGAGTCGATTTCAATTCATAGCGACTCTGTAGGACAGAGCAGAACTGCCCCATAGGGTTTTCAAGGAGTGCCTGGTGGATTCGAACTGCCGATCCTTTGGTTAGCCGCCGTAGCTCTTAACCACTGCACCGCTAGGGTTTCCTGCCATTAAAACATATCAACCTTTAACTAACAAATCTGAAGCACATCTACTTTATTATTTAGCTCCTGTATGGTTGTGAGAATATAGAATATAAGCACAGTAAACTGAACGCCTGTTTTATTTCCGTCCTCTTCATTTCAGTAGTGAAGGAGGGATTCTTGTCCTAGGGTTATAGAGATGGCCGATCTCACATAACATCAAACACAGGCAGATGAGATGAACAGCAGTTTATCAGTCACAAATACTCATAGCCCAGGAGAGTAGGACACCGCATGCCATGCAGGGCCACATAAGGATTACACTCAGCAACAGAGTAAACAAGTAGGGAATGTAGGAGGCAGGTGTTATAGTAACAAGAGGGTGGAGTGACCCCTTGTTCTTGCAGGAGGATGGATATGAGTGGCTTATTTGAATAATTCTGCAGGCTGGCAAAGAACTGAAGTCCATTACTCAGAAATAAACAGGTACTGTCCCTGTCTGCATGATACCAAAAACCAAAGCCATTGCCGTTGAGTCGATTTCAATTCATAGCGACTCTATAGGACAGAGTAGAACTGCCCCATAGGGTTTTCAAGGAGCGCCTGGTGGATTCCAACTGCCAACCTTTTGGTGAGCAACTGTAGCACTTAACCACTGTGCCACCAGAGTTTCCGTCCCCATGATAAGGAGGGTTATTTGACTAGGGACCTTATCCACAGGAGTAGGATAGGGGGACTTGCAGTTAAGCCATTGGAGCCCCTCCTGGTTTTAGATGTCAAGGCAGCACATAATATTAATTTTAGCCTTATACTACAGCATCTCTAAGTCTCTATGTAAAGAACAGTTAGTTTGTCATTAGGTGTTTTATCTTTGTAAAAGTAGATACATTTGTGATCATAACACTAGCAAACAAAGGGAATGTGAAACTTGATGTTTTCATGAACGCTTGCATCTGAATTATAGTGTTTTCCCCCAAGTAATTAAAACTGTGTAATCACATCTTTTGGAAACCTCATTATTTCAAATGCAATCTTTATGGGGAAGGTATGGAATGAACTTAGAGTCTGCTGGGTTTGACTATATGTTTTTTTAAAAACATCTTTGCCACATTTACTCTACTCATCTGTAAACAGTATTTCTTAATATTTATAATTACTATTCATTGTATATGATGTACTGTGGCATTGTTCATCTGTGAGTTTTTTGTTTATCTAGTACATATAATTGGATGTTTCCAAAATACTGCTACCAACATGCTTGAAAAAGTATTTTACTATGTCTGACAGTTGTGACTTTTTAAACTTTTGCTTATTTTTCTAAGCTTATGTGCTATTTTTATAGGAAAAAAACCCCGTTGCCGTCGAGTCGATTCCGACTCATAGTGACAAAAGCAATCTTAATATTACAGTCTATAAAGAGTAGAGTTACTGAAAATACTTGTTTTTTTACTTTATCTTTCTAGATGTGCCTCTTCATTTTCATCTTGAAACACTGTTAAAAAAGACTGAAATAAAAGGAGATCTTGCTGAAAATAAATGTGTAGGAGAGTGTGTCATATCACCATCACCTGGTATGTCACATTTACAAACCTTGCACTTTTTACATCTTTCATACTTAGTACTTCTGTTTTCTAAGGCAATAAAATCTAACAAAGGAATAAATGTAAATCCTACATTTTTAATATTCGCTCTTCACAAATCATACACACCCACGCACACGTGCACACACATGTGTACACAGAAAAAAACCAGAAATGTGTGATACTTACTAAATGAAAATTATTAAGTATTATTAACAAATATAAAATAAAATTTAAATAAATGGGGAGACACTGCATTCTTGAATGTTAAGATTAATATTATAAGGGTGTCAATTCTTCATGTTAGTTTGTTTAATGCAGTGTAACTTTATGTTGTGTTAGAATTTAAGTTAACAAAATAATTCTAAAGCCCATTGGAACAATAAGTAGGCGGAAATCTAAAAGGAGTTGCTGAAAAAAGTACTGAGAGAATCAAGCCCAACCCCATATGGAAACATGACATAGATCTATAATATCACAGAATCTATTTTTCTTGCATTTAGGACAGTAGATCCATGGAGCAAACTGCATAGCTCATACTTTATTATATGATAAGGAAAGAATTGTAAATTAATGGGAAGACGAAGAATTATTCAATAATCAGTATTGTTAGTCTTTTTGGGAAAAGTTTGTTTACACACTGATTTCATATGATGTATCAAAATAAATTATAATTGGTTCCAAGAATTTCAAATAACACATTAAAATTATAAACCTTGAAGAAATTAGAATGTAATATTTATGAATGCTCTGAATGGGAGAGGGGACATTGTCTATGCTTGGAAGCAATCAGAATAAGAAAGAAAATAAATCAACATATTTTGTCAAAGCTAAAATCTTCTCAACATCAAAAATTCATAAAAACTAAGATGAAATAATTATCTACCTTAAAAATTCAAGAATCAACTGAATGCCTGTTGGAACCACAGTTCTGAAAGGTAGCAGATTTCAAAATAAATTTATAAAAATAAGTAGTTTTTATAAACACCAGCAATAACTACTTAGAATATGTAAAGGAATAAATTATCCTAGACACATGGACAGTGAAAATATAAAATATTTAGGATTAAACCTAACAAGAAACTACATGAAGAAAACGTCAAAAGTTTACTGAGGAACATAAAAAAGAGGACCTGCCTATGTGAGAAGAGGACCTGAGTCAGAAAACAGTAATTAAGATGTCAGTTTTCTCTACATTAATTTATAAATGTAACATAATTCTAATCAGAACCACAGAGGCATTTTTTTAGAACAAAATTATTCTGAAGTTTATCTCAGAGAAACAAGATGGAAGAACAGCCAATAAAACATAATCAGTAAGCAGGAGATTATACTGCCAGATATAAAAATGTATTATAAAGCTATAATCATTAAAGTAGTGTGGTACTAATGGTAACTAGATCAATGGAAGTAAATAAAAAGCCTAGCGGCAGACCCGTGTGTTCGTATTGCAATTGAGTAGTTAGAGCCAGGATTCAAACACAGGCAGTCTGGCCCACAGTCCATGCTCTAAACAACTAACCAAACTTTTGCTTTCTGTACAAGAAGTGGCATTAAATAATGACTCTTTGGAAAATATAAACTAAAGTGAGACCCCTACTTCATACAGCACATTAAAATAAACTTAAATAGATGGTCATTAAAATACATTAAGATGGATTAAATAGTTAAATATTAAAATGATGTCTTAAAAGAATTAGAAGAAAAACTAGGTGATAGTAATGATAATAATAATGAAAATTATACTAGCTACCATTTTCTGAGAGCTTATGTAGCAGATACTGTGCTAAGTTTAATATTTGGCTTATTACATTAATAAGTGTAAACAATCAGTTCTGGCAAGGCTGTAGTAAAATCAGCACCCTCAAATATTTTAGCTAACATTAAGAATTGATACAAGCCTTTTGGGAAGCACTAGGAGGTGTATGGGAAGCCTTTAAAATATTTAATTTTGTATATACTCATTGATGTAAAAAAACTCACCTTATTACTTTTGTATCCACTCACAATGAATGCTTACTGAATTGTTAACTCTCTATTCTGACCAAGTAATTCCATTTTCAAGTACCTAGTGTAAGAAAACATCCTAAATATGAAACTGCCTTTACTCACAAATATATTCACAACATTATTTGTGATGGTGAAAAATTAGAAACAACTTGAAGAGCATAATAGAGGTACGGTTAAAATACCCACTTCAGCGGACTATGCAACCTTTAAAAATATCTTACAAAAAAAAAATCTTACAAGTTCATGCAAGGATGGAAACATATTTATCAAAGAATGGATGAAACAATTTTACTTTTAACATGTAAACATGTTTTTATATCAACCAAATGAAACATGTGAACCTTGCAGGGGTCCTAATTTGAACAAACCAGCTATACACACATACACACATTTTTGGACAGTATCAAAGAAATTTTAACATGGACTGGATGTTAGATAATGTTAATGAATTATTGTTAATTTTGTCACATGTAACTGCCGACATATTTATAGATGAAAAGATACATCTGGGATGTGCTTAACTCCAGCAAAAACATTGGTGGGGAGAGAGACAAACAAGATAGGTCATAAGTTGGTCATTGCTGAAGCTGAAGGATAGGCACATGGCACTCATTATTCTATTCTCCTTCAAAATTTTCTACAGTAAAAAGTTAAAGAGAATGAAAAAAAAGAGAGCACCAAGGACAAGGAACAATTGTCTATGCATAGGGAAAAACACTAAAGAAGGAATAGGCAAGTATAGGATATGTTTGGGTACTTTTTCATGACATATTACTCTCAATGAATTTATCCTGAGGCTAATGTTTTTTTAAAATGGAAAAATATGTATGCATATAAGAATTCCATAACAGCAGTATCACTATGATTATGTCATGTCCAAAAGCTAGGGAATAGCTAAATGATATTATCCCTAATCAGAAGAATGTTAGGCAACCATTAAAAAAAAAAAAAGTGAGTTATGAGATAAAATGCTGTTATACATTCTTACTGAAATTACAAATTATGATTTCATATTTAAAATGTACTACGAATTATGAAATATATGTATGTATGACTGAAATGGAGTATGCAAAAATGAAACTGTTGTGTTAGGTAAGATTAGGTGATTATATTTTTCTTCTAATGTTGCCCTACTGCTTATCTAACTTAAAAAATGAAGGCAATGTAAATATGTTAAACAGAATAATAGTAATCTATCAATAATGTAAGGACATGTTAGTAATGGGAAATTAAGACAGAGGTGGAATGCATTTGAGTTGAAGTCTACAGTAATAATAGGCAAAGTACTCAATTCTCATTTTGTGTCCCAATCTCTCATTCCCTACCACTCCCACTCCAAATAATTATTTTGAGGGCAGAGGTGGTTGGTTCAGTGGTAGAATTCTCACCTTCCATCTGGTTCAATTTCCGGTCAATGTACCTCAAGTGCAGCCACCAGTCATCTGTCAGTGGAGGTTTGTGTGTGTTGCTGTGATTCTGAACAGGTTTCAGCAGAGCATCCATACTAAGACTAGGAAGAAAGGCCTGGTGATCTACTTCCAAAAATCAGCCAGTGAAAACCCTATGGATCACAACAGTTCAATCTCATTGTGTGTGAGGTTGATGGCAGCTAACAAACAACAGGTTTCATCCTACATTACGTATCTGTCTTTAATTAAATAGCCATTAATTTTTCTTCGTGATTTCTATAAAATTACATAAAACTAAAGTTCAACATTTTTTGAGCCCATACTATATGCCGAGCAGACTAGAATCATCAAAGGTGAATGACAGGAAATCAAATAAATTATAATAGGGAGAAGCTGACACAGATAACTATTATATATTGTGATGGGCACAGATATGTATGAGTAAAATATTCTGTAACAAAGAGGGACTGTATAAATCTGCCTAGGGGAAAGAAGAGGAAGAGAATTTAAGGATGATGGGAAAAAGGTAAGAACTCCAGAAAGATGGTGATGCCTATGTGTAGCTTCAAATACTTAATTTGAATTTACGGAGGAAGAAGGGTGAGGTATTCCAAATCAGTGCTTCTCAAACTTTAATGAGCAAATGAAATACTTGGGAGATACTGTTAAAGAGCATATTCTTATTCAGTAAGTCTGGAACGGGGCTGGAGATTGTGCGTTTCTAATAAGGTCCTGTCAGGTGATTCAAACGCTCCTGGCCCACATTGAGTAACAAGGTTTTAAACAATGGAAACAAATACACAAAACATTGTGATGTGTTCAAGGATATACAAATAGCTTGGTATGCCTGGAGGGTAAACTGTGTAAAGGTAAGTGGTAGATGATGAAGTTAGCAAATTTCTGTGTGCCTTACGAAAGAGCTTGGATTTATCCTGTACTGTCCATTAGATTATGACAGCCACTGCTGAGTTCAAACAACAATAGGAAAATGCCAAACTGTTGTGTATTAAAGAGTAAATAGATGATTAGTCTTATCAAGAGGAAAAACTAGACAGAACCAATATAAGGAGCCTCTACTCACCACATTAGGCAAGGTCATGAAAGACAAGGAAAGACGGTGGAACTATTTCAGATATAGAAACTTTAAAGAGATCTGACAGCTGAATGCAATGAATGAGCCAGTAGTTCCTATAAAGAACATTATAGGGAAAATTGGTGAAATCTGAATAGGTCTGTAGATAGCCCTGGTGGTGTACTGTTTAAGAGCTTGGCTGCTAACCAAAAGGTTGGCAGTTTGAATCCACCAGCTGCTCCTTGGAAACCCTGTGGGGCAGTTCTACTTTGTCCTACAGGGTCACTATGAGTCAGAATGGACTCGACAGCAACGGGTATAGATGATAATATTAATCGCTTGACTTTTAAAATTGTGTAGTTACATGAAAGCATGCCCTTATTTTTGAGAAATACACATTAAAATATTAAGGGGTAAAAGGGCATCATGTCAGTAACTTAATCTCATCTGAGTTTGAAAGAGGTAAGGCAAATGTGATAAAATGTTTACCTTTGGGGAATCTGAGTTAAAGGTATGTGGGAATTATTTGTATTATTACAAGTTTTCTACAATTACAAAATTATGCCAAAATAAAAAGTATTACAATTTTTTTTTAAAGTATTACTATTTTTAAGAGTGAATAGATGAGACAGAAGGAACAATAACACTGCAAACCACCCAGGAAAGCCAGAAACCTAGGGCTCAGTCTTCATCTGCACTCTCATATCTAAATCCATCACCAAGTTGTCAATGTGATATTATAGCTTTCGTATTTGCTCTTCTATCTTCATTTCTATATTTTCACAATCCAACCTAATGATCTTTTATTTTATACAGTTCCTCCAGTCATTGTAGCCAGTGTGATGTTTTCAAAGTACAAATGTCACACCTGTTCCTTACCCTACCCCCTACCTACACAGGCTGGCTCCTGCCTGCCTCAGAGTTGATCATGTTCCCTTACTTTCTCCATTACATTGCTGGTGTTCAGTTCCCCAATTTTCCCGGCTCCCTGCTGCGATGGCCTTTGCACATGCTATTCCCTCTTCCTATTTTTTCTTCCTCTTGTCACCAACTATTTATGTTCACCTTGCTAATCTCTCACTACCTCTGGGGAGGCCTTTCCTAGAGCTCTTACTAGGTCAGATCCTTCAGTGATATCCTCTCAGTAACATAATGTGCTTCTCTTCTCTCTCACACATTACAGTTGCAATTTTACTTACATTTCTTTGAGATTATTTAACTAATGCCTGTAAACTATATAAAGGGCAAGGACTGTGCCTGTTTTTTCTCAGCATTGTATCCCCAGGGTGTAGCAAAGTGCCTGGCATATAATTGCCTCCCCATACTTTATTGAATGAAGAAATGAAAGGGAAGGCAGGAGATATGAGATGTTGGGTCAAGATGTAGTGTTTTAGGATGGAATCTAGGAGAGGATTTGGGAGAGAAAGAATTGTAATGTGGGAAGGGTTATTATCAATAGGACAGGTGAAAGTAATGGCTGGAGTTAGATTCTGAAATTGTCATATATTTTCTGCTATTTAAAGGGTCCATTGCAACCTTATGGGAGACCAAAGAATAAGATGAAAAATGATAAATGTGAAGGAAATACTCGAGTAAAATTAAATGAAAAAACATTACTTTTTGTGAAGGGTAAGGTTTCTTCACAAAGCTTGATGTGCCTCTAAAGACGAGGGTGGTGAATTGCTTTTAGAAAACAAGAGGGGTGAATTGTCTGGGATTTGCTTTAAAATACTCCAGCAAAAGGTTTCATTAAAACAAAAGTAGGCACAAACTTGTAATACCTACCTGGGCCAAGCATACATAAATTTAAAACCTAACTTGCACAATTCTAGTTTCCCTTTTTTAAGAAATTAGTTTACTCCTGCTGTCGTATTTTTTTCTGTTTAACATCTTTTTTCTCTTTTTTGGGTTGGTGTGAAGTCTTGGGGACAATCTTAGAATTCTGCCTATCACACCTTCCCTCCACTCTTTAAAGTCTTTTGTTTTCTTGCATCCAGTTTTGCTGTGTGTCCCATGATTCTCATTCCTTTGCAGTAATCTTTTATCCCTTCTTTGGTAACTTTTAGGGTATCTTCATCTTTCATATGCTGATTTTTTTGCATTTGCAATGTTTGACACAAGTGAATTCTGTGAAATCTCAAGGTTAATGTAATTGTGGAAAAACTCTTGGCTGTCATTGTTTCAACTATTGCCGCCCCTTCATTATCTCTACTCTCTTCTGTTTTCTCCATTTGGTCTGTCCACCTTATTTTCCACTCTCTTTATTGCTCTGGATTGTGGAATTACTCTTCTAGCTTACTGATGGTGATTTTCAGCTGAGTCCATTCTGTTGAGCCCAATTATTTTGTTTTTAAATTTCGGTAACTGTATTTTCCATTTTTGAGTTCTAAAGGGGCTGTCCCCTATTTCTTGGTAATAGGAAAGACCTGTTAATTGGTATTCTGTGAATGTTCCACTAACTTATTTCTTGAGATGGTTCTTCTGTTTGTTGCTTGTACACTGTTTTGTGGTGTTGGTATTCCTCAAATTTTTGGACTCTTGTGTATTCATCTTTAAAGTTGATGTTCCCTGTTAAGAGTACCACCACTAATATATCGGATCCTCTCGATGGGAGGAGTAATTTGCCCTCTACACTATTTTCAGAGGGAATTAGGGATGAGCAGGGCATGTTTCAAGGTGAGGCACTTGGGCAGTGCCCTCTGTCTCCACCCCATCCATTTCTCTGCCCTAAACCATCAGATTATTTCATCTGTTGAGACAGATAACCTCATCAAGTAGCGTGGCCAGGGTGTGGGCATGTGTAGTCATCCTGTCGGCTACACCAGACAATTGTCCTGCTCCGATTCCCTCTCCAGGTGAAGAGCACCTTTTGTGGCAGTATTTTCCCATGTGCTTCTACTCTACGTTTCCTCTTCAGTCAAATTCCATATGGTTTTAGTCTTTCCAGAGATTCCTCAGAAATTTTGCTCTACTTACCCAGTTCCCTTTTTCGCTTCCAAATGTGGATGTATATGGCCAAATGTTGACATATAAAAATCTTGTCTGTCATTTTTAGGGTGCTTTGTCTTCTTGAAATCAGAATCCTAGTCACTGCTGGTAGGCCATGCTCTTTGTTTATTTCAGTGTTGGTGAGAGTTTGGCACTTCAGCCTATGCATTTCTATTTCTTTCCACATCTCCAAACCCTTCAAAAAAGAAGCCAATTTGGTCATTAATCCACTACTAGACATACGGATTCAGACAGACAATAGTAGTCATGATGTTGACACCTACTATTTATTGACCACTTGATCATGTCAGATACCCTTTTAATGACATTCACAAGAATTAACTCATTCAATCTCCATAACCTTGAATTCCTGGGGTAATCCCTAATTTACAGATGAGGCAACTGAGGTGTGGAGGTGTTAAGTGACTTAATGTTAAATTCATTCTTTTAAAAAAGTGAAAGGATGGTGCAGGGCTGTCAGAGGTGGATGAAATCTAGTTTTTGTTTTCAAGGAGTCCCAGTCTATTGTGACCCTGTAAAATCTGTCCTGAATTATTTCCAGATTTAAGGGTAAGCAGGAGCTAACTAAAGGATTCTGATCGTGTTTAGCCAAAATTTACAGATCTCAACCAATCTTAACTCTATTTGGAAAACTTTGAGAATGTATCACCTCCTCTTTACATCTCCTTCAAATAATAGAGCAAATATAGAAAGAATTATGAACTTCCTAAGGATGTTTTTAAGGAATCCTATCCTGTGTAAATTGTTTTCAATCTTGGTACTTAAGCATATAAGTCATGTTGAACTGTAATCTTAAAATTCTGCAATGTAATAAGTAAAACAGATTAACATGTTCATTATGTGTTTGTGTTGAACTTTCTTTTCGTTTATTTTAGTACATCGTACTTCTCTGAATCAGTGGAGAAATGGATATTCACCTACATGTAAGCCTCAAATAAGGTCAGAATCTTCTGCACAACTGTTACAGGGAAGAAAGAAAAGACATTTGAGTGAAACGGCATTAGGTAGGTTAAAAAGAGGACATGCTCACTAGTGCTATAAAATATGGCATTCCCTTCCCGTGTTCCCTGACTAGAGTTTATCTTTTGCTAGCTGTCCTCCTGGACAGGACTCAATTTCCATGGTTGTGTTCTAGACTCAGAGTGGGGTTTGTTGTGGAGATTTGGGAAGGACAATTGCCATAATTACTGCAGACAATGGTATTAAAAAAAAAAAAGGCAACATATATATTGAATAGCAAATTACATCATCTTTTGGTTCTCGTTCATTGTTCAGGAGATCTAACACTATATACATTACTTGAGTATTCTCCAGATGTAATATCAAGTATATATTAGAAAATACTATGTCCAAGATGTACTAGACTGCAGTTGTAGAGATCTTAACACATCTTAACACATTTAGACCAAATCACTACCTAATCACCTACAAAATTAACAAACTCTCACTCATGTCCAGAGGTTTCCATATGCTTTTTAGTGCCTCACTCTTAAAAATACTTGTGTCTCCTAATAAGATGCATTATGAAATATGCATCATCTAAGATACAATGTTTCACTTGAATTGAGACCTTAGAACTTCTTTCCACTTTGATGGAAATACAGGAATAGAAGAACAAGTGAAATAACTATGAAGAATTAACTGGACAACTCCCAAAGTGCAGGACATTTGGTCAGCTGCTTTAACAAGTTGCTGTCATGAAAAGTAGGGCTATTCTGGATTTTAAGAAGTTTAGATAATAACCAGTTTCAATGTGTGGGTCCTGATTTGAACATATTAGCCATTAAAGGACACTTTTTTATTTAATAGGAAAAATGTGAGTATGGACTGGGTATTAGATTTTAAGAAATTAATAGTTATTTACACTATATAGGAAAATATTTTTAAGATCCATAGTAAAGTAAAATAAGGGCAGTAAATAATACTATATAAATGTACACAAGAAAAGGGAACAGAATAAACAGGAAAAAAAAGGAGGGACTTGGAGGAAGCAGATAATAGAGAACAGAAGTAAACTTCTAATCATCCTCAGAAAGAAAAATTTCATCCATGAAACAAAAACAGGGTGCTATAAAAAATGAACACCAGAAAACAAGAACTTTTGGAAAATAGTTCTCTACTAGTAAAAATTTAAAAAAAAAAAATCAATAGAATGGTCAGAAGGAAATCTTCAGAAAGTAAAAGAAAAAGTCAAAGATATAAAAAATGAGAGAACAGGTAAGAGTATCAGATAATTACGATGGGACTGTGGCTGAGGTTCTTATTTCCTTAATGTTGTTTTCTGATATATTAAAAAAAATAACGAATCACTTGTCACCTAAATTAGGAAAATTCAAATAAAACTTATCAGTCACATTTAATGTGAGACATTCTTAACGGCTCTTTCCATGGCAGGAGAAAGAACTCGATTTGAAGAATTTGCTTTTCAACACACAGAACCAGGTTCCCACAGCAGTTTTACTGCTGTTACTAATGTCAACGTTATAGCAAGAACCCAGAATTCATCATCACAAGTAGGTTTTTTCTGTATGTTGAGGTCTAAAGTTTTTTTCTGTGTTGAACTTTAAAACCAGCTGATTAAATATATATATATATCTCGTAGATTATTTCGCTATCTGTAACAGCCCTTATTTAATAGTATACATATTAGCATATTTAAAACTATCTTATTAGGAAGTAATGAATTTGGACTAAATAATTTTTGTTTTAAACTAGGAATCAGATAGTTCCATACTCCTTGGTTATGGCTTCTTTTCTGTGTGAAAACTTGAACTTCATTATGACCATCCCTGCTCCACAGCATGAAGCTAAATATAGCCTAAATAGAATTCAAACTTGTCTCCTTTTTCTGTTTTGTTTTTCTGTCACCTGGCCAGGGAGTAGAGAAGTTGAAAGGAAGGAGGGTTTAGGAAGGACAGAATGAGGTTCAGGGACCAGGAACACGTAAATGAAGACAGTAGTCTTTCCCAAATATCTCACCAAAATATACTTCATAGCCTTTCCTAATAAAAAGTGAGTTTGTTAAATGACCATTTTATTGGCACTTGGGGTGCTTATGTTAACCTTTTTTTTTCTGACAGACTCTTAAGGCATTAACATCTTTTATAGTCTTGTCAACAGTCTTGTATTTGTACACACACAGATATACATTACATACCTATCCAGAGAGATTGGTTTATTGAAGATAGGTTATGCTTGCTTGTTTCTCTTAACATTGTGTAGCCAGATTTGTAACAGTATATTTACAAAACTCTTTGCATACCTAACTCATGAAAGGAGGGGATCACCGCAGGTAACTAACTGTACAGGCTGCTCTCTAAAACTGCTGCAATCTTGTTTTGCAGAATACTGCCAGACGGAGACTGAGAAGTGAGAGTTCTTATGACATAGATAACATCGTAATTCCCATGTCATTAGTGGCCCCAGCTAAGTTGGAGAAACTCCAATATAAGGAAATACTTACTCCAAGGTATGTACACACGTCTTTTTTCTTCCTTCCTTTTAATAAATTTAAATTTTCAGAGTGATGTTAGATTTTTAATTTATAATAAAAGAGGATGCCCCCCTTTCCTTTCCCACTTGTATAAATAATCATGGAAGGAAAATGGTGAAAAAAAACTTTTACTTATGCTGAAGAAAGAGCCATACAGTATCACTTCACATTTCAGTTCTTATTAAGAATTGGGAATTCCTAAACTGACTGTAGCACTCTTGAGAGTTTTTCACTCAATGATATTTACTTATCTAGTATGTGGTGCAGAGGTTAAGAGCTTGGCTATTAACCAAAAAGGTCAGCAGTTTGAATCCACCAGCCATTCCTTGCAAACCCTATCAGGGCAGTTGTACTCTGTCCTGTAGGGTCACTATGAGTTGGAATGGACTTGAAGGCCCTGGGTTTGGTTGGTTTTATTATGGGTATGACACTAAAAGTTAATTTAGGGATGTAAATAACTACGGCAACAATCCTTGCCCTTAAAGATGGAAGTTTGTGCATGGTTGCAAAAAGAATTCAAAGAAAGCTACTACTTTTGCATGAGGTATTCAGAGTCTAAGACAAATATTTTGATGCCAAGTCAGCAATAAACACATTAAACAGGAAGATGAGTTCAAAGGATAGAACAGTAAGGACCAGGGTAGAAGTCTGGAAGGTAGAGGGTATTCACACAGGGAGCCAATCAGAACAAAGGCACAGAGACACATGCACAAGGCTAAGCCAGAGATTGAGGTTTTGTGTTAGTGATAAAAGGAGGTAAGGCTGGAAACGTTAGAACCAGACTGTGGAGGTCCTTGAATACCATACACACATCTGTTTCCTACTGGCAGTGAAGCTAGTCAAATTCTTTTTTAGCAATGGTGAAGGCAGTTTCTTAAGAATATGAATCTGGCACTATTAAGTAGGGATAGAGGAGACTGGAAACAGCAATATGAGTGGGAGACAACTCCAGTAATCCCTACCCATCTCTTTTCTAGATAATTTCATAACTTTTATGAGGTATTAAGAGAATTCTTAGTACTCTACGCAGTATTACGAGAGACCCTACAGAGGATCTGTTGATGTATTCTGCATAAATAAGGAATAACTTTTTCACAGTGTGCGGTAATGCTGGAACTGGCTCATAGCAGAGCTGGTTGTTAAATATAGAGGAATTCTGTGAGCTAGATGTTAAACTGTTGGTAGTTCGAAAAAGGCTATAGTTGGTCTTTACATCAAAGAAACTAGCAAATGCTACAAATGAGGGCTTTTACTTCTTTTCTCCTGAGCTAGTTTACCGGCATACCACTGACTTAATTCAAACTTAGTCTAGTAGGTATAAAATGCAGCTGTGCAGAGAGACTGTTCACTGTAAGGCCAAAAAGAAAGCCTCCTCTTCTCCTTGTGCATTTCTCATAAGTATTTTTTTCTTTTAAAAAGAAATGTATTTTAAAAAAGACAACCATTTGAATTATGAAGTACCAAGAAAACACTACTGCATTTAGCTGTGCTTAGAGAGAATTGCTAAATTTACATAGATAATAAAAGCTGTTTGAAATTGGTTTGTATCTTCAACAGCTGGAGGATGGTGGTTCTTCAGCCTTTGGATGACTATAATTTAGCTGAAGAAGAGGTAAGTTGCCTCTCAATTAATTGAATAATTACATATGACACCTGCTTAATTTGATACTCAAGGAACAAAAGGGAATTATAAGCCCCTTAACATCTACTGATTTGTTTCACTTACGAAAAGAAAGCTCTCCAAAAAGGAGTTAATTTCATTAGAAAAGTGATGTTTTTTCTGCAAATCTGACTGCAAAGATGATAATGTATAAATATATGGGAAGAATAAGGAAAAGCAAAATAAACTGTTTATGTAAGTTGTTGAAGCACTGAATTTATGTGAACACTGACATTCATTCTTAGTTGTATTTTTTCCTGAGATTGTCTTAATTAGTATTCAGGTCTACAATGCCATATTCAAAATCTTGATGCAAAATTGATTTGAATTTGAAAATTTCTGGACTTACAAAAAAGTAATGTGGTAGATGTGTCATCTAATACTCATAGGGCATCTCATTCCCATGATCAAATATTAGTATTTCTGTAGTGAGAAATGTTCACAGACTGACAGACTAAAAATAGCCTCACTTCATTTCAGGTCAGGCTATGTCACCAAATAAATTATAAAAAACTTGTTTTTTTCAGATTTTTTAATTTTGGAATTGCAGATAAGGGATTTTGGACTGTATGGGTAAAACTTACATTAAGATGACAATTAAGGGAAAAATACTGTATGCCCACACAAATTCCAAAGTGCTGGGTTTTAGAAGCAGTATTAGTAGTAGACTCTTTGTTTCTGTCAAATGACAGTCTTTCTATAAACAAAATATACCCTATGGTCACCTTTTGTCAACTTCTGAAATTTACCTTAGAATGCCCCCACTCATGCCTATTTCAGAGTAACTCTTACCAGAAAATCTAAATTCTTAAATACCATAATCAAAGCAGTCGTTGAGGCTGGAATGCCAGATAAATCATTAATGAAATTCTGATTTATCTTAGACAATGAGTTCTACTTTTTTTTGATGTTAACAGTATGTGGTCCATAATGGGCAATCAGTAAAAACTGTTGAATGAACAAAGCATTGAGAATAGTATTTTAAGTAAGCAGTGGCAAATGGTAAGCACAGTGAACCTATCTGTAATCTAGGTAAATCTTAAAATATAACCCAGCAGTAAAAAGTTATTAACTTTTCAACTCCCTCTTTGCAGGAATTTCACACTCATCTCCTATCATTTGTTCTCTTGGCTTAGACAGATCACATTTATTTTAAAGTTTTCTTCCTAATGTTCTCTTAATAAAGAACTGTTTGTAACCTAACCTCATTTCTTACAATGTTTCTAATAAAAGCAACAGTCATTTTTTATTTCTAATTCCAGATAGAAGATCTTTCTGATGAAGTCTTCTCCCTAAGACACAAAACATATGAAGAGAGAGAGCAAGCCAGGTGGTCACTATGGGAGCAAAGCAAGTGGCACAGAAGAAACAGCAGGCAGGTGTTATAAAATTTAAACCCAAAACCATGGTATCCATGCAGAGTGATAAATATTCTGCATGAATTCTGAGGGAGGCCACTAAAAAGGAAGAAAACATAATTATGTAAAACATCAGCTACTTGTGCACTAGAGGTGAAACAATGCATAGACTGAGCTTATATTAAAAATATATTCAGACTAATTACATAATGATGAAATAAATTTCTGTATTTTATTCCATTCTATTTCTTACGTTCATTGTCAGCCTCAGGAATAGTAGAGAGTAATCTGTTTTAAAGTAAATACTTTAAAAATACGTTTTTCTTGAATTTTTTTTTTCCTCAAGAAACTTGTCCAATCTAAAAAGCAAATAGCCTAAAATACCTCGAAAAACACAAGTAGACTAAAGGAAGGGAGAATAAACCGTAAAGACATAGTTAATAATTATGTATCTGAAAGAATCCCTGAAATGACAATTTTGAAAACGATGGAGATAGGCATTTTATATTGACATTTGATTATTTTTAATATAACCAAACCTCAAAAAGCAACATCATGTGAAGTCTAGAAATCACTTTAGTGAAGGGGAATCTCTTACAGGATTAGTATCATTAAAACACATTTCTCTGTTTAGGCATCAAGATACCCAGATTTGCTATGTTGATCCATCATTCCAAAAATTACCTTAATTAACATATGAGATTCAGTTCTTATCTTTTTCCACATTACAGAGATACAGCTTTCCAGAAGTATAGAGAAAAATGTGAATTGAGTCCTCATGGGTGACATTACAGTGATCAAAGAATATCATGAGAACTCAGACTGTAAGGGTCAAGTAATTGCCCTTTCTTGTCTTCCTAAAAACAGAAGCAAACAAACAAAACAAAACAAACCACTATTATAATTTAGCAGAGGATTTCATAAAGTAGTATTTAAGCCTCTGAGAAATGAAAATGATAGTATTAGGAAGATCAGCATATGAATTTTTTTAAGTATTTTGGGTCAGAACTGCGAAGGGAAGAAAAGCTACCAAGTGAACTTGACTTGGGTTGTTCATCAAATGTTAACTCCTCAAGAAATAGTAAATTATCCATTTTCTTGATTTTGTTAGAGCTTTCAATAAAAATGCTGAAGGACAGGACTTGCTTTGGAAAGAATACACTAATGACTTCAGTAGTGGTCAGTACTGTGCTGCTCAGAGTCCTCCTGAGCTTCCTTCAGAAAGTCATGATCCCTGTGCACATGGCTCCCCTTCATTAAATGAAAGTCAAGAAACCAAGGTAAGTACGTGACTAGTTAAACTACTTTTTTAACCTTTTTTTTTTTTTCAGCTTGTTCTAGAAATTGCTTATTGAAAATAAAGGATTCATTGTTACATAAAATTCAGTACAACAATCCGGTATAGAATGCTGGGTCAGAATCGGGATGTACAGTCCTGCATTCTAGTTCCACCAGTAACTACAAACACTATCTCCTTGTGTAAGGTGCCTGCAGAAACTTCCACCTACTTACCTTATTAGGGAATGGGGATTCTATGAAAGTTTGCTTATGAAACAAATCTGATAAACAGAATTATAGTAAATGTTAGCTGCTTTTTCTTCTCCTCTCTATAAGATTTTTACTTGCCTCCCCCTAGATCCAGTTCTAACCTCAAGGAGTCTTTTCTAACACTGCATTCCTGAAGTCATGTAATTTTCATAATTAGGTGTTGGCAGAGAAAAACCATGTCTAGAATGGAGAGAGTGGAGACTACAGAAATTGATAGGCAAGTTGCAAAAGCTTAGGGAAGGAAATGTCAGTAGGTGTCTGATGGAACAGAAATGAAGATACTGAAGCAGGAGTAGAGTAGGAGTAGAAGAGCAAACTTAAAAATACTTTTATGGGGCTTTCCCACAATGCTTTCTTTACAGGCTGAAAATGAAGACCAGTGCCCTATGGCAGCATATTCTCTTCCTCGCAGAGGCCAAGTGAAAAAATAACTCCCAAAGGTTGCTGCACTATTTTCTTTACATTATATTTTGACTTGCTAGATATTTAGATCCATACATTTGTACATTTATGCATTAAAAGAACAGAACAATAGTTGCTACAAAACTAACATTTACCGATTACTTGATAAGTGAATTTAAACAGAACAAATGGTAGAAACTTAACTGAAATGTTTTTCCTTTCAGTCTTTGTGGTGGGAACGAAGGGCTTTTCCGCTGAAGGATGACGACACAGCAGCCTTATTATGCCAAGATGAAAAAAACGATCAGACTGAAAGGTCAAGCACAACTTTCCATGGTGAAGTTTTCTGTACAAGTGCACCAGAGAATGGCTACCATCCAAAAAAGCAATCAGTAGACAGAATAGAAGAGTACAAAACCTTTGATTTAGGACTTATTAATGTTAAAAAAAATAGGTGACACAGAACACATTAAGAAAACTATGTAACTAAAGGGAAAACAGGATTTAAAAAAAAAAAAAAAAAAAAAAAAGTCCTGTTCTCAGCCCCCACGCCTCCCAGTCACAACTCCAGAATAAGAGCATGTACTGCACGTATTATTCTTCTGTGCTGTTTATGAAAGAGGGAAGATAAGTCTGTCTTTTTTTTCCTTCTTGAGCCACAGGAGTAACTAGCTTTCCACCTACAGACAAGTGCTAGTCATTTGTATTTGTCATGCACCTGTCATGCAGATGACTAGCACCAAGAAATTAATTGCTGCAATTTGATGTCAAATCACATTACTGGGTAAGTAATTATTAAGATTACACACACACACACACCCCTACCTATGGGTCAAATGACAGCTCTTCTTTTTCTATACACATGGTAATTCATTAAAATTGCCTCCGAAATACATTAGACTATACATGTGTGTACAGAATATATACACATACATACACACGTTACTTTTTAAAACACACTGGTAATAACCCAAACCACTTGAAAATGCATGTACTCCATGAAATGTAAGCTGCATTGTATATAAAGAACCACAACTTTCCAGTGACATCCAAAAGTCTTGACTCTGGAGAGGGAGGTTGTTTAAAAAAAAAAAAGTTTAACCAAAAGTAGAAGTCTTTTATGGAAATTCCTATACCAGAGATAACACAATACTCATTTATTTGAAATCACTGATTTATGCTGGACTAACCACAGGCTATTTTCTCTTCACTCCTAATAAGACGAGTAAAGTAGAGTTAAATACTGATGTATTTTAAAAACTATCACACCTTTGAAAACTCAACTTTGAGTTTTACCTAAAGTAGAGTTAAATACTGATGT